>NW_027490324.1:300000-572445 GCF_050948175.1 Xylocopa sonorina
AAGTCAGAATAGGTGTAACTGAGGTTAGCTTGTTTGAATTAAGATTAGAGCATGTTAGATTAAGTTAAGCCAAGTAAGAAATGGATTTCCGATAGCTGGCAATACCGTCGATAATTCGTCAATTACCGACTATTAGCAATACCAGCCGTTATAATATTGTGAGTTATCGACCGCAGGCATCACTTACTGTCGATATATCGTGAGTTACCGACCCCAGGCGCTACCAGTCGGTGATAGGGTGGGGATGCACCATAAACTTCCATACGCGTTCGTAGGTGTCGGGCGGCCCGTTGGCGCCTAGTATCCAAGAATAGCGATGGTCCCGGTGATAAGGTCACAAGGTTGATGATGCGCAAACATAGCCTCTAACACCTTAGCCTCGCATCAAACCTCCTTGTGTCCCCCCTCCCCCGGAATGTGGGAGATCTGGATGGCCTAGGGCATTCAGATTGGTGTGGTTCGGGGGAGACATCCACTCAGGTTCTGCCCCATCGCAGCCCTGCTCTCCCCTTATCGAATATGTATGGGACAGTTGGAATCTCTCATATTAACTTTAACACTTATCCAATCAATTCGTAGATCAAAGTCCTTACGCAGGCTATGAGTCAAGACTAAAAGGGGTCCTTTCCTCAAAGAGAATGACTAGCGATGATAGGTGTCGCTATGTGCAGCTACGTATTTAATAAACGGATGGGTATGATAGGCATACCCAAATGACGATAATAGTGGTGCCATATTTTTTCCTAGCCCTGGACCGAAGCTGTGGCTAGCTAGGGGGCTAGGATGGGCATTTTTATCTCTTCGCGTATGCCCTAAGTGGCGAGGAAGTATGCTCGTGCCCCCTTCCGTGGCCGGTTTTAAAGTAAACCAGTCGCTGATAAGCCTTGAGTTACGTACTATTGGTCACCATCCGTGTGTGAAAGCATATGTTATCGATTGTTGGTGGCTCCAGTCGTCAATAACTTATGGATTATTAACCACAAGCAACACCAGCCGTCTGTCGATTGTGAGTAACAGACCGCCAGCAGCACCATCCGTCAGTAAGTTATAAGTTATTCTTAATGGGAACACCCATCCGTAGGCATGTATTGACTCGTTTCGCCATCTCTTCAATCACTGCTGAAATAGAATTGCGAACAGGTTGAGCAGTTTTCACAAAGATGACTCCACCGGTCTGACAACAACGAACGCCACACGTGGGTTCTCGCAAAACCATTTGCCGCACAACTCAGTACTGAAAGGGATAATAATGTTAGCGTTATTACATCTACCAGGCATAGAATCCATTAGTATGAAAAATTATGATCTTGTGAATAATATCAAAGTATGCTTATCATACTCAAAGAAAGGCACAAATCTTCATATAGTAAATATTAGCCCACCACTAAGTATAAAAATTAAACGAATATGCTTTCAAACTCGTATCGCTTATATAATATATAAGTTTGGTATGTTGTTGTGTGCTCTTGGAAGGGCCGATGAGTATGAAAATGATGGTATTGCTGTGGATGGAGGCTAGTCAAAGACAGTGGGAAGCTGGAAATAATGGGTGATGCAATGTACGCATTTATTTTGCAAAGACAGTAAATTAGTTACTAATCAGTCTGTAATCGATGAGCCAATATTAAAAAACTGAAGGAATGTCCGATTTTACCCATTAAGCGTGTAATCCAGGTGTGAATAATTATCTAAATGCTTACAATTAATACAGGAATGTATAATTTATATTTTAGTAAACAAATCAATTTATTTTACAGAATATAAATATTATTGATAAGATAAATTGTTGCCTGATTCCTTCCTAGAGGAGAATTTGGAACACATAGATTTGGATAATTATATATGACAATTGAAAAGAACGAACAAATTATACAGATAAATCAGAGGAAAAGATCATGCAAATATTAACTGTCATCCAAACTAATTTAAACAGCGAGTTTGTTAACAAAGCTGTAAGCTCAAATACTATATTGTACATTATGTTAAAAAAAAATTTATTAGACCTCGTACATTGTAGCACATCATAGATCAGTCTGATTAATTGCCCAAGCAACCATAATTCAAGAGTTAATTAACATCACTTTTGCAAAAATTTACAATATGTAATTTTCGTAAATTTTAATGGCGACGAAGCTTGTACACTGTTTTTGGTTCTTAATAATGGTAAAAAAAGTGCGGCAGGGAGAGGAGAACCTAGTCAACCACTAGGTACAACATTAACAATGGATTCTCAAAATTTTCTCACAATGCTTTCTCATAAAAAAAAATATATTTTTTACGTTCAACTTAATTAGAAATGCAAAATAATTTTACTAATAACATAATATTATATATCTTTCGGAGAATTAAAACTTGCATCGACAAAGCCGTAATGGGAAAGTTGAAAATTGGCGGTAATCTACAAAAAGCAATGAAATTAGAGAGATTAATGGTCAATTTAATGTCAAAACTTAGTTCGAAAAATTAAATACCATCTTTTTAAAAAGAACCGACATATTAACTAATTAAGGAAAAATTATTCCTACTTATAACAATTTTGTTACTTTTTGTAAAAGTTTAACATGATAATATAAAATATACATGATAATATAAAATATTTGAAGTAAAATTTATTCTTATACAATTTTGTAATATGTTTTATATGATAAAAATTAAATAAATCACGTTTGTCAATATTTATTTATGTCGATTGAACTTTACGCATATATTTATAATGAAATGAACATAGTTCATCATATTTAATGTTTTGTTTGGAAACAATGGGAAAAGATATAAAGTACTTTGTTATTATAGTTCTAGCTGCTTCACAAGTTCTGAACATGATAAATTAGACCAACGCCAGCAAAAGGTCTAATGTTTCATACCTATTTTCTAGTTTAAAGATTATCAAACTTTATGCTTGGATGGATGCTTATATATAAGTATAACTGCCAAAATGAAATGAGATCGCAAAGTGATATTTACACATCTGCGTGCTGCAATTTTGTCCTATATAAATTTCTGATAAAAGGATATAAATGTTTATAATCTAATTATCAATTACAAATGGAATTCTACAATTTATTCATATAATAATCTTTTCTTATTGCACGCATCCTCCAATACATACACAGTATCTTTAATCTTGATGGATTTCGTGTGTGCGTGTGTGTGGCTCTGGTAGCAGTTGTAGAAATACCACCTAATAGGTTTCATTGTTTCGATTCTAGTAAATCGAGTAAAATGGCATAAGATTTTCTACAGAATATCAAGGGGATGTGAAGCTGCTATTGCACTGCATATAGCATTTTTCACTGGAAGAATTTTTCTTCCAATGTGTCGACTCCAGATTTTTTTGAATTGTTCTCATTTTGATAATTAGCAAGATCCAAGCTTCCTTTATCTGAGATTAAGGCCTGCTTTCTTTTTATCCAAATTTTTTTACATTGCGTTGCACTTTTAAGACTCTTTGTAAGTTACAAAGAACAGAAACGCTACATGGATTATAAAAGTGTAATAGTTTAATTTATATAATGTTGAGCATTTTAAATTCGTTTACGTCGCTTTGCTTGTTATATATGTTTATCACCTGGCGCTAAACCAACTACTACTGCCACCATTTGGAAATTACACCAGATCTAATGAAACATGCTTAGATTCCAAATGTGTTTTTACTCTATCCAGCAGAAATCAAATTGCATTGACAGAAGTATCAGCTAGTTCTCCACGCCTATTTGAAACAACATTAAATCACCTTGTTATGTGCTATCATTTGATATATTGACTGCTTGATTATATTTTACAACGAACATTGCGTACCAAACACTCTTTTTACTCCTGATACGAGTGGCTAGTTCATCATTCTATCTATTATATAGATAAAAATGAATGTGTGTCTGTCTGTACTTGATAGACTCAAAAACCATACATCCAATCGCCGTGAAAATTTGGGAAATTATTAGGTATATCTCCGGGAAGGTGTTTGAAAATTTTTTTAAAATCAGAATAGGCGTTCTACGTGTTCCCGAACAAATATCCCAAAAATATCAAAATAACATTTAATTAGTAATATTTATTAAACGTGTAGCCATGAATAAATTGAATTTTTCAATTTTTACTCATGAAATTTACTCATAGAACTTACTTTTTTAAAACAAATTAAACTGTAAAAAATAACATACCCATGATAACAGTTGTAATCAAAATAAAAATATAAATCACAAGGTAAATAAAGTATTGAGTCGTTTTATTTATATTTTTTCAATTATTGGTTGAATATTACAAATTATATTAAAATTTAAAGTATTTTAAATACAGAAATTGTATTTCCTTTATGATTTTAACAATTTAATTTAAATTACAAAAAACAACATTAATGCGTTTGACGTTCGATTTTTCACCAGAAAATTCTAATAAATACAAAAATGCAGTCAACAAACTTTTGCAATTATTAATACGAGAATAAATTATTAATACTTAAATAAATAAAAATATTATTGATCTCCAGCTAAAGAAAATAATTGGAAATACGTTCTATTTAACCCCACAATTATGCCAGCAAAGCGAAGTGCCACTGGTCGACCTATAAATCAAGCAAAAAGGAGAAGAGAAGAACGAGCTTCAGAAACAAGTGAGCAGAGACAAGCTAGGCAAGAAAGAGATCGAGTTCACACTGCTCTTGCTCGATCAATAGAAACGAGTGAACAGAGGCAAGCAAGGCAGCAAAGGAATCGAATTCGCAGGACATAGACAAGACGCACGATACATACTGATTTGAATTTATGTGGTTTCAATTACAATCCCCTTTACAGATACAGTATTCATCAAAGTGTAATTATTGAAAAAATGGATAAAAAGTGTACGTAATATGGTGCTCAAAAATTTAAAAATGAAGCACTAGGTATGTGCTGTGCAGGTGGAAATGCAAAGTTACCAGACTTGCGTTCACCACCTGAACCATTATTAACTTTAGTATCAGGTGAAACAAGTAAATCAAAAATTATTTGAAAAATATACCCAAGTACAATTCATGCTTCCAAATGATATCGTTCGGAGCAACGAATATCGTTAGCGCAAAATATATGCCAACATTTAAAGTACAAGGGCAAATTTATCACCATGCTGAATCACTAGTGCCCTTGCCAAATGCTGATCACAAATATCTTCAGATATATTTTATGGTAAATATTGACGAACAAATCAACAGACGGTTTCAATTGAATATGAGTACTAAACGAGAGATTGTCGCTGAATTACAAAATTTGTTTGTACAACATAATGAATTAATTAAATTATTTAAAACTGCCATTGAACAACTGCCATTTGACGATTACAAAGTAATAATAAAGGCAGATAAAACACCTATTGGTCAACATCGAAGACAATTCAACGCACCAACGATCGATGAAGTGGCAATTGTCATAGTTGATGAAGAATTTAATTCTCGGGATATAATTCTTCGTCGTAAAAATGGTGACGTCCAGCAATCCAAGTATCAGAAACGCATCGTTCATATGATGCATTACTGGTGGAACAAGCTGTAATGTTTTATGCATCGCGTTATGCATAACAGCTCTAGTACTCTGACACCTAAAAATCATGAAGCGCAATCCAGTTGCTAGAAACAGTGGAACCTACATTCTTTTGAGGTATAGAGAGCTGATAAGCATAGTGCATAGAACATTATGACTAACGTACTTTGAAACGTTGAAATCTCATTTCACCGCAATTCATGGAACATTCAAAACTCTATTGCTCTGAAAAGCACACACTATGAAGAGCCATCACGTTGCAAGGAACTGTATAATTAACATTCTATTGAGTTGTAGAAGCTGATAAGCATAAAGCTATGCATAGAATGTTACAACTTATTTACATTGAATCGTTGGAATGAGATTTGACATTGCATTGCATGGAACTGTAGAATTCATATTCTTTTAAGGTGTAGAGACAGATGAGCATAATACTATGCATAGAAGGTTACAGCTTACATACTTTGAAACGTTGAAATGAGATGCACCATCGCATTGCATGGAGCATTAAACCTCTATTGCTTTGACACGAAGATACTGTGAAGCGCCGTCCCGTTGCATATAACTGTGTAATTTATATTGTCTTGAATGCGTAAAGTCAGATAAGCTTAATTTGTTGCACAGAACACCACAACTTATTTATTTTAAAACGCTGAACTGAGATGCGCCATCGCATTAATTGGAGCAATAGAACCATATTCATCTGGCAAGTAGACACTACGAAATGCAATCCTGTTGCAAGAACCTGTGGAATTCACATTATTTTGAAGTATATAAACAGATTAGCTTAATGAATGTCATAGAACATTACAATGTACTTACTTTCGAGTTTTAAAATGAAATGCAACATCGCATTGAATAGACTATTGCAAGGCAATCGCTTTGGCAATGTGGCACTTAGAAGAGCGGTGCAGCTACATGGAGCTGTAGAGATTGTATACTTTGTAATGTAGCACCAGATAAGCATAACTGCGTTGTATAGAATCTTACAACTGACTTGCTTCGAAACGTAGAACTAAGGAGCGCCATCTCGTTGCATCGACCTTTGGAAGTCATTTACTTTGTCCAGTTTACAGTTAGAAGAGCTAACTATTACATGGACCTCACGAAATTCCATGCAAATGTAATGTAGAACCAAGTATGCATCGTTGTTGTTTGCATAGAACCTTATTAGTTGGTTATGTGATGTCAAATACATTCTCAACTAGAGGTATCAATAAGTAAACTAGCGTCGCCTTACTAGCACGCATCCTGTTGATACTTTATTTTCAAGAAATAAGATTGAAGATATTGTTCCCAATTAATAGGATCAGAGTCATTACCTCACTGGCACGCATCCTGCTGACACCCTGATTCCCAAGAAATAAGATTGAAGTCTTTGCCCCACCACCTAAGAACTACATATTCCTGGGAACTAGTCTTCAGTCTTGATTAATCTTTCGGTCTATACTGTGAAACTTTGCATAAGTGTCGTTGCGATATTGTAATAAACTTTATATTTCAAACATTAAATGAAGAGTCGAGTGTATAATTGCGCACTCGTATTTTTTTAAGTCACTTTATAATATTTTTCGTGACGCTTACATTAACACGTTGAACTGAGTAGCGTCATCGCGTTGCACCAATATTTGGAAGACAAATACTTTGACAAGATGGCACTTAGAAGTGCTATACAGTTATATGGATCTGTAGAAATTACATACTTGGTAGTTTAACATCACATAAGCATAACAGCGTTGTATAGAAATTTGCCTACTTACGCTGAAACGTAGAACTATGAAGTGTCATCGCGTTGCATGGACCTTTGAAAATAAAGTATTTTGCTAAGTTGACAGTTAGATGAGCTAACAGTTACATGGATCTGTAGAAATTGCATGCAATAGTAATGTAGTACCAAGTAATCGTTTTTGTTTGTATAGAAGCTTACTACTTTCTTACATTGAAACGTTGAACTGAGAAGCGCCATTGTGTTTCGTGGACCTTCGGATGTTAATTACTTCGACAAGTTAACACTTAGAAGAACGGTACAGTTACATTGATCTGTATAAAATACATACTGTATAATGCAGCACAAGATAAGCATGACTGCGTAGTATAAAACTTTACAACTTACTTCGAAACGTAGAACTGAAAAGCGCTATCGCGTTGCATTGACATTTGGATGTCAAGACTTTAACAAGTTGATACTTAGAAGAGCTATATAATAACGTTGATCTGTATAAATTACGTAAACAGTAACATAGAACCTAATAACCATAATTGTGTCGCATAAGACCATATATTTTACTTACTTTGAAACGTGGAAATAAGATTCGCCATCTAGTTGCATGGACCTTTCGAAGACAATTCTAAGTGTCCACTTCTAAGTATAAACTTGCCAATGTAATTGACATCCAAATGTCCATGCAACCCGATAACGATTCTCAATTCTACGTTTCAAGGTAAGAATGTTGTAAGGTTCTGTACAACGTAAATATAGTTACTAGGTTCTATGCAACTATTAAGGTATAATTACAATGAATGTAATTTCTACATATCTATGTAATTGTATGGCGCTTCTGAATGTGAAATTGTCCATGTAATTGATTTCCAATGGTCCATGTAACGCAATGGCGCTTCTCAGGTCTACGTTTAAGTAAGTAAGTTGTAAGGTTCTATACAATACAATTTGCTCCCTGGGTTCTACATTACTATATATTTAATTTTTACAGATGCATGTGACTGTATAGCGCTTCGAAGAGCCAACTTGTCAAACAAATTGACTTCCAAAGCTGTACTTAGCTTAGCGTAGGTACTACAAAACGCCGTTGCAAGGTCCTGTGGAATTCACATTCCTTTGAACTCTATAAGCAGGTAAGTATAATGCGTTGCTTAGAACATTATAACTTACTTATGTAGAATCTATGAAACGAGATGCGCCACCACATTTTATGGAGCATTAGAACTCTAATGCTTTGAAACGTAGACACAACGAAGCTCAATCCTGTTGGAGGAAACTGTTAAACTCACATTCCATTGATGTGTAGGTGCAGGTAAGCATAATGCAATGCACAGAAAATTACAGTTATTGGCGTATTTATAGGGGCGTATTTATAATATACGAAGACTGTAAGTATACATACGAATACGGAACCTTTTCTTAGAACGTCATGAAATGGTGTAAAATTAAATAGAATTTTGAATATAATGGGTTATTTGGTGAAGGCAATCTATTGACAATCATCTAAAATATATAATAAGAATAAATATATATGCTAATTTGAAATATTTACTTAGAACATCCTGAGGTGTGATTTCTGTTGATACTTCTAATTGTGAACTTTGAATAGTAAAACTAAGATACACCATCGCGTTGCATGGATCTCTGGAAGCCAATTGCTTTGATAAGTTGACACATACAAACGCTATACAGTGTGACAGAAACCCGTCTACAGTAAGTCAGGAAAGTTCGATGAAAGGATTATTATTTAGCACGGTGAACTGAAAACGTATTTTTAATACAGGATACACAATAAGTACAATTTAATCGATCACGTAAAACTCTTCATAGGCTCACGATCGCAAAAATAATCGACGGAATGGGGGTATTTCGAAGCTGCGAGTCTAGAGTTTCTTGGACGCCAGCTACTCACAAAGGAGCAAGGAGATGGACTACACGACCCGGGGTACCCGGGACAGTACAACTCCCGAAACTTCGAAATGCTCCTTCTCTTGATCACGTCCAGCCGAGTACGCAAATTCGGTTAGCGGGATACTGAAGTCACGGCTTCTGTGTTTATAGCCTCGACACGGGTTTAACAAATAAGGGCTAAGGGAATTACGCAACACGCCGCGAATGAACGGGCGTCACCACCCGTTTCGCGATACAAAATACGATATATCGTACACAACAAAAGAAATGCGGCAGGAAAATGGGACGCTTTATCGAATAAGGACTCACGCTTTCTTTTCCAGGCTGACCTGTCTGGCTATTCCTCTCGCACATTTTCCCTTTCCCTATCTCTCTCACTTTCACAATCGTTCATTGGGTATAATCGCTTGCTCTGCTTGCTCGCCAATTTGCTTGCTAATTGATCTTTCTTCGGTCCTCAGGCTTCTTGAATCCTCCTCCGGGGCTGCTTGATGGGGTGGGGCTGTACGCTCCGGTATTGTTCGGGGTATCGATCAGTGGATTTCGTCGGTTACCTCTTCTCGCTACCTCCCCCCCCCCCCCCCCCCCCGGGTGTCTCTGAGGGAGGTTCACCTGATCGGCTGAATTGCGGCGCGCCTAACACGCCGCGCTCCCGTTGCTCAACTGCAGAGCCGCTGGAACTTTAACTTTTCATTAGGGGGTTAAGAGGGGCTGAGATTTTTCTTACATCCTAAAGGACATTCTCTTCATGGTAGTGGACGGCGGCCAGCGGTCACGTCACTGCAGGGTATATTCTAGTGTTCATCTGATTGATGGGTCTCCTTCACTGTCCAATTTTCCGAATCCACCACCGTTATGCGTTATGTTTATATCGTCTACACTTCGAAGGATTGTAAATCCCACACTTCCTTGCTACGGGATAGCGTCACCAGAGGTCTACGAATCGAAGCAATATAGTTTTGTTGCTTCATGTAACGCGATGTCGCATCTCATTTCTGTGTTTCATGATAAGGTTTAATATTCATTGCAACGCGTTATGTGTCTAGTCAACACTTCAAGAGAATGTAAATCCCACACATCCTATCTACGTAATCGCATTTCTGGGTGTCTGGGTGGCGTCCTCCCAAAGGCATAAAGTTTCTAGGTGCACAACGAGGCGATGCAGTAGAGTTCGAATACTTCATTCAACGTGATGTCGCAACTCATTTCAAAGTTTAATGTATGATGTGATATTCAATTCAATGCGTTATGCTTATCTCTCCTACAATTCAAAAGAATGTGAACCCTACACTCCCTTGCAGAGGGATAGCGTTTTCACATGTTTACTTTTCGTAGCAATAGTGATCTACTGCTTTATTCAACGCGCTGCGTTTCTCATTTCAATGCTTAGTGGAAGATGTAGTATCCAATTCAACACGTTAGGCTTATCTCTTCTACACTTCAAAGGAATGTGAACCTTACTCTTCCTTGCAGAGGGATAGCGTTCTATGATGCTTCAATCCTTCAAAAGAATGTTGGTTCTACACTTCCTTGCAAAGGTATGGCGTTCCCAGATGCACAAAGTGCCGATGCAATAGAGCTCGAATACTTCATTCAACGCGGTGTCGCATCTCATTTCAATGTTTCGTGATAGGATGTAATATTCAATGCAACGTGTTTTGTGTAACTGCATCTAGACTTCAAAAGAATGTAACTCCCACACTTACTTGCAATTCTTCATTAAACGTGATGTCGTATTTCATTCATCAGTGTGAAGTATGTAAGTAGATTTTAATGCTCTATACGTCCCATTGTGCTTTTCTGCTTCTGCATTTCAAAAGAATGTGGATTCTACTTATCCATACAACGCGATGGCGCTTCATATTCTGTGCATGTCAAGGCAATGCAGTTTTATTGCTACATGCATTGCGACAGCGCATATCGTTTCAACGTTTCAAGGTAAGCAACCTGTAACCTTCTATGCATAGCAATATGCGTATATGCTTCTACAGTTTTAATGAATGTCAATAGAAGGGATCCATAATGCGGGAGCACGCTTCGTAGTTTCTACGTGTCAAACAAACGTATTTCCTTGAGTCCATGCAATAAGGTGGAGAATCTATTCTGAAGGTGGTAGATCATGCAACATGTTATGTTCTATTCATTTCATTATACTTGTCTGCTCCTACACAGCAACCGATTGTGAATTCTGCTGTTTCTTCCAGCGGAATGGGGTTTCATATTGTCTGCGTCTCAAATTAGTAGATACATAAAGCATTATACCATGCGATTGCGCATCTCATTTCAACGATTCGAAGTAAATAATCTGTAACCAATTATGTATAGCATTATGCTTATCTGCTTCTATGCTTTATAATGCTTTGGGACGTGTGAAGAACCTCAACCCTCCTTCAACCGTCTAAAGAGATGTCAAAAGTCCAGCGGCCCTACAGGTGGGCCATGGGAGCGCGGCGCGATAGGCGCTCCGCAATTCGAATGATCAGGAGGACCCCACTCAGAGACACCAAAGGGTGCGAGAAGATACCGAAGCGTACAGCCCACCCCACCAAGGAGCCCCGAGGAAGATTCAGGATACCCAAGGACCACCAGCGAATTCAAGGAACCTGAAGAAGAGAACGTGAGAGCTTATTCGCTAAAGCGTCCCATTTTCATGCCGCATTTCTTGTATTGCACATTGTATATTGTATCTTATATCGTGAAGCGGTTGGTGATCCCCAGTCATTCGCGGCGTGTTGCGTAGTTTCCTGTAGCCCTTGTAAATTAAACCCACACCGAGGCCACAAATAAAGAAGCCGTGACTTCAGTATCCCGCGCCCCGAGTGTATGTACTCCACTAGGCGTAGTCGGGAGGAAGAGCATTTTGTAGTTTCGAGGGTTGTTCCGGCCCAGGTTTCCCAGGGTCGTGTAGTCTATTTCTTTGCTGCTTTCTGAGCAGCTGGCGCTCAAGAAATTATAGTCTGGCATTTTCGAAATACCCCCCGTTTCGATGAATATTTTTGCGTTCGCGAACCTGTGAAAAGTTGTACGTGAGCCGATGCATTGTAACGATAGATCGCTTTAGATTAAAGTACGTTTCACACCTTAAAGCATTTGAATAATTAATATCTTCGAGCTTCCCTGACTTACTGTAAATAGGTTTCATCACAACTGATAAAGACCATCACTTTACATAGATATATAGAACACACATAGCTTTAAACGTAGAACTGAGAATTTGAGAACTTACTTTGAAACGTTGATAGTGAGGAGCTCCATCGGATTTCATGGAAGTTCAGAACTTACTTGCTACGAACCGTAGGCAGATAAGGGCCACAGTGTTGCTTAGAACTTTAGAACTTGCTTACTTCAACAAAGATTCCTATTGGCTTCTTCCGTTCTTTTAGAAGAGTTTTTGATAAACCACTTACTTTTCACGTTTGCAATGTTTTTAAATGTATGCGAGGTGTAATCGTTTAAGTTTTAAAATGATTACTTAGTGTTGATTATTATTTAGTAACTCGGTTATAAACGTGTCAGCATAAGATTTAATCAATATGTTCATAAGCCTGAAATTTATGCAGTTATTCGTTAGTCACTTATTGCTCAAACGGCAAAGATTCTGATCATTTGAAAATAGTTGACTTTCATCAATTTTCTTAGAAATTGAAATACTGTCTAACTGCTTGCATTAAAGACTGTAAGTAAAATTTTCAAAATATTTTACCTGTTATAGATGTGTCACGCCTCGGGTCGTGGAAAATTGACCGTTTGCCGGGAGCAAACAAAAATTAACCGTTTGCAGGAAGTTCTTCCACGCAACAAGTTTGTTTATTCGTGGCGGAACGGTGCATGCAAATCGGATTCCAAAACGCTAGATACGGGTCCACTAGCGGAGTGGGCCGCTCTAGTTTGCCGATCCAGAGATGTGGAAAACAAAGGTTATCTTCTCCTTAGTCGAACTGTGGATCAATGCAGGTAAGCAGAGGGCCACTCTAACTGGTCGGTAACCAAGCGCAACTAAGAGTCAAAACTCCTTGAATGATATTGGAAGGTTAGTGAACTCGTGGAAAACTTCGTACCGTAATGAATTTAATTTAATATAAGGCAAGGAATGCTTTGAGAATAATGAGAATTTGTAAATACTGGTAAAAATAAAATATATTCTAAGTAGAACCTACGTTTACACTTTACTGCCCTATGCCAAGAATGACTAAGTACTGGAATCCTTGTTTTAGAATAAAGTTAAAGTTAGAATTGGAAACAGCAACTTGAATTCTGAGTTGGAACAAAAACGAAATAGCAAACACCTTCAAGTAAGGTGGAGTAAGACCCGGAGGCATGAGAGGTACAATTCCGATGAGCGCTTGGCTCGATCTGTAATCGTCGAACGCTGGGCTTGATCTCTCGGTCTATTCGCGGCTTCGCGTCCTCTCGCGTCCTCCTCGGATCGCGGGAGTCGCTGGGCCCTGGAGTGGGGCGGACGCTCGATCCTTGCGGTGGGGTGTACGTTCGACACTCGCAGTGGGGCGGACGGTCGTGATGGGGCGTACGCGGCCGGCGTGAACCGCGCGCGTCGGGCGCTCGCTCCAGCGTTTCGCTAATACTCTAGTTATGAATAATACGCTTTATAAAATTATGATTACACATGAAGTGAATTATACTATGCTTGTGTGTTATGTCGTGCATGCACGTAGAGTGTCGTGTGCTTAAATACTACAATTCGCTTGGTTATAGACATGAGTATAATACGAATATGTGCGCATAACTGTGGGCGACTCCTCGTGGTGCGTGGAATGGTCCGCCTGCAGAGGCTATGGTTGGTGTCTGCTCCAACTGTCTGATGTATGCGCGTCGAGGCGCGATCGTGTGGTTCAACTCCTTGGTGCGAGGGTGGCTGCCTTAGCTCGGCAATCGGACTGTGTTATTGTGTGCCGGTGTGCTCGCCCCTGCAATGGCGGCAGGCGATGTATGCGGCTGAGCCGGGGGGGGGGGGGGGGGTGCAGGAGGTACCATGAGGTTCGACCGACGTCACAGATGCGTTCTGGAATTGAAATTAAATGTTTGAATTTTCTGGGGTGGGGTGCACCGTAAACTACCATACGCGTTCGCAGGTGTCGGGCGGCCCGTTGGCGCCTAGTATCCCGGTGATGATGGTCCCGGTGATAAGGTTACAGGGTGGATGACGCGTCAAGTCTAGCCTCTCACATCCTAGCCTCGCATCAAACCTCCTAGTGATTCCCCCGGAATGTGCCCTCGGGCATTCAGATTGATGCGGGTCGGGGAGACTCTTGCGTGCGTCCGTCCCATCACGGACCGCGGTCTCCTTTCTTATCGAATATAAATGGGACAAGTTGTGGTTCTGGATTATTGACTCAACACTAATCCATTCAGTTCGTAGAACAAAATTCTTTACAGCCGACACAGAGTCAAGAGAGAAAAGGTCTTCTTCTCACTGCTAAAGTGTTGATGGAGAACACACTCAGTGCATGGGCGGATGGTATAAGAGATGGCTTATATCAGATGACGAAGTTGTGGTGCATGTCCTGGCCCCAACCGGAAGCGCTGGCTAGCCGGGAGGTAGGTCCAGATTGAGGATAAAGTGCGTATGCCCTAGAGGCGCGGTAGCACATCCGAGCCCCCTCCCGGGGCCGGATTCATAATAGTCTGTTTGAATTTTCTATCTACTGTTTAGAACATCTTTCTGTTGGAATGTTCAAAAATTTTTCATATTCGAAAATATTGAAAATGTTTGGGCTTGGTTCTCTAATTTAATATCTAGAATTTTCTGAGAAATTCTTGTCTAATTCTTATAAATAATTTTTTATCGTAGTGAACTATATAATGGGCAATTAGAATTCTTTATGAAATAATAATAACAGAGAGGTATGTATCCATTCTTGTAGTTTTGTAAAGAGTATTTTATCTTACTATCAAAAATGAAATATTAAGATTTGTTTATAACGTAATGGAATTTAATTACCTTTTGATTCAATTTCACAATGATAATCATCCATAGTTCAATAATTTTGTGATCTGTCCTCAGGAATCCGCAACTCAGTACTTATAAAGTGAACGGTACAAAGAACAGCCTAGCCAAACATAATCGAACCGAGTTTTCAATACTAATCTTATCATGTTTAACTTATCCTGCAAACTATTAAAATTCCCTTCGAAAAACGTTTATTCACAGTGAAGTAAACGGTAAGCATTACGCCTTCCACCACTACTTACAATACGTATGATTCATTTACTATCAAAACTGTAAGTACTATCGCTTTTCTGTACTTTTTGTAACCTTCAATGGCTTCATGTTACAGGTCGTTGGACTCATTTTAAACTGCTCTATCGTATTACGGAAGAATGAACATACCAATTCATTTTAAAAAATGAAGGCAACCTTCAAATGTCCAGCATATCTCCACTTACAAAAAAACTATTTTCATCACCGGATGAGACCTTTGTACTGTGCAATTTTATATCAGCAAAAATTTCTATAAAACTTATAGTTTTGAGGATATCTGAGGTGCTGATTATTACTGCCCCACCCTGTATATTGTTATGGATGTGTCCAAGAAGGCAAAAATGAACAAAGTTAAATTTAATATTTCGATGTTTATTATATTCCTCATAATATATTTGTTTTTCTGGAATTTAGCCAAAAAACAGTGCTCACGACATCGGCAGATGAATGTATTTGCCTTAGAATTACAAGTGCCGACAATTTCGAAAGTAGAATATTTTTTTACTTCGCTAACCGAATCATTGCAAACGTTGCAAAACGAATCAGTGCGTGCCTTTCAAAACAGTCAGATTCAAATTACGAGACAACGTTTCAAAGAAATGGTACGTGCCACTGTTTTCTAATTTCCGTTTCTTTAAGCAAAGGAAATTTAATTGAAATATCCGCAAAATTTAAGGACAAAGAAGTTATTATAATCTTACGCAACATATATGATGGTGATAAAGGATAAGTATACGGAACTGAAAATGGAAGGTAGCGAGTAGAAAAAGAAACTGATAGAACTGCAAAGTAGATTGATACATCCCTCAAATGATGATTCTACGTTAATAAAATCTGTTAATCAAAGAACTATTGCAAAAATCAAGTATAATCAATATTACTTCTGCTCAAAAGCTATAATAGAATTGACCCGAAATGGATATAAAACAGGCAATTATATCTACACGTTCTATTCTATGCAAAGGCAAATATTTCAAAGAGAAGGAATGTATTACTTATAAATTACTTATGTTCGAAGAGATCTCATTAATTTAGGCTTCTTGTCTTGCAGAACTAATCATTCATTTAACATGGAAAGGAGTCGAGGAATAGTAAAATATTTTCATATTTCATAGCCTCACTCGATACGTCGATTGGATCACGTAAAACATCGGACACTAATTGCATCTACACCTTCAGACCTTAAATATATAATTGCAACAACATATTTAATACCGTTTTAATAACATTTTTCTAATTGTTTATGTTTATGCCTCATGAATATATATTAATCGAATAAGTTGCTTTACCAAAGAATAAAATAACTCGAGGATTACAAATCTGAGCATTTCATAACAAAACTGCGTTACTTATATAATGTTAAATGTAAAAAAAGATGAAGACCAAAAAGATCGTACATGAGTTGAATCCACAATGCGTGAAGATCCATCTCCTTGACGATGATAAGAGACAAGTCTGTCTCATGCACTACAATATGCCAAACCGCCAGTGCTTGGTACGGTAATGACAACGGATGGAACGAATTCCGTGCCAGAACTGTGCAAAGACAGTGCTTCTACGCAGCTCTCGTAACGGCATACTCTTCGTTCTGGGGCGACACTCGTATCACGGCACTATTAATGCACCGCGATATAGCACACGGCCGTGGCAATGACACTATTAGCTCACCATAGCTATACGCGTGGTAGTGGCGTAGGCTAACATTAGCTAATGGGGAAGCTGTTTCCATAAAAATTATAAACGAATGTGAAAAATGACTAAACTAAACAAGTTATTTATTTTGATTCGAAAATAGAAACACCGGCACGAAATAAAGATATAAGAACTCGATTTTATTATTTTCTATAATCTAGCTCTATGCGGCGATTTTTTCCATGAAAATTCGTTAATTATTTTCCTTAAGTACTTTATCATAAAAATATATACATTTATTATATATATATATTTTTTCTTCAATTTATCGTTACAAATTCATGCAATTAACAACATGTCATTTAAGAAATGGCACAAGGTGAAGTTAGGGTCGCATCAGCATGCATTTTTATTTTATAGTGTGACGGAGTTTTCCCGTTACAATCCGCAAGAAAGGGGTATATAGAACCAATAATACAGGGGTTATACAGAAGTTTAATCCGGAGTTATATCGGGGTACAAAATATCCGCGTGATTCGACAACGCGAAGTACAGAACAATAAATTTCCTATCCAGCGAGTATTTCGAAGCTGCGAGGCTGGGACTTTTTTGGGCGCCAGCTACTCAAGAAGTAGCAAAAACTAATAAACCACGCAACCCGGGGGAAACCCGGTGCAAGATAACCCTCGAAATTTCGAAATACTCCGTCGCTCGACTACTTCTAGCCGAGTGCGCCAATTAGGGTCGCGGGATACTGAACTCACGGCTTCTTTCTATATTGCCTTGACGCGGTATTACAAAAGGGTATACGACACGCCGCGAATGACCGGGGATCACCACCCGTTATACAATACAAATTATAATACGCGATATCACAAATGCGGCAGGGAACAAATGGGACGCTTTAGCGTATAAGGACTCACGTTCTCGCTTCCAGCAAGTCTGGATCTCGTTCAGTCCGTCTATCTCTCTCTCTCTCTCTCTCTTCCGAATCGCTCTGTATAATCGCTTGCTCGGTTGCTCGCTAAATAGTCGCTAAGTCGCTGGGAAGAAGAATAGTAGTAGAGTAGGCCGTCTTCATGCTGGCTAGCTCATTATATAGGTTTGCTGGGGGTCTTCGGATCTCCTTAGATCCTCCTTGGGGCTCCTTGGTGGGGTAGGGCTACATGCTTCGGTATTGTTCGGGGCATCGATCGGTGGATTTCGGCGATCTTCCCTGATCGCCCCCTGTGGTGTGTCTAGAGGGGGTCCTCTGGATCATCTGAACTGCGGCGCGTGTCGCGCGCCGCGTTTTCCACGGCTCACCTGCAGGTCCGCTGTACATCTTGAATTTTCCTCTCCATGGGCTCAAGGGAGGGGTGGAGGTCCTTCTCACACCCGAGAACCATCCTGTTCGTCTCCATGGACTATGGCAGCGGTCTTATCGTTGCAGGGCTCTGGGTCGTATCCTTCGGGCTTCAGGGTCTCTTCTTGCTCACTTCCCGACTCCTCCACCGTCGAGCCCGTCACGCTACCTCGGCGCATAGCTCGTCCGCGGACCTGCGATCTTCTTATCCGCCGAAGAGGCGTCTTATGGGTTGCTTCTTCTTCAGCTCGCCAGTCTTATTCGTCAAACGGAGAGAGAAAAGAACGGGGGGGGGGGGGGGAGGTTCTACCACCGCGTATTTCACGCTCCTCGCAAATACTGCTATCGCGATGGTCCGTGTCGCGCTTCTCGCATGGGTGGTGATCTGCGAGCTAGTTTAACCGAAGCAGGGGGGGGGGGGGGGTGAGCAAGCCTTGAGACGTCACCTCGTCACAATAGGTAATACATTATTTTATAAATAATATTTTTGGTTTATGACGGGTTGAAAAAAATATATACGACTCTTTTATACTTTTATAATCAGTGCGGTATAAGAATACAAAGCGAAGAACTATCCACTCTTATCAGGAGTAAAAACAATGTTTGGTACGCAAGGTTCGTTGTAAAATATAATCAAGCAGTTAATACATCAAATCACAGCACATAATAAATCACTGAAAGTATAATGATATGAATAGTAAGAAAAACATTTTCATTTGTTAGATGTTTATAAATTCAAATTTAAAAGTCCAAATCACATTTAATATATTATTGTTTAACAAGGTGATTTAATGATGTTCCAAATAGGCGTGGAGAACTAGCTGGTACTTCTGTCAATGTAATTTCATTTCTGCTGGATACAGTAAAAACACATTTACAATCTAAGCAAGGTTTCATTAGATCTGGTAGATTTTCCAAATTTTAGAAAGGGATAATGGCAGTAGTAGTTGGTTCAACGCCATGTGATAAACATATACAACAAGCAAAGCGACGTAAACGGATTTAAAATGTTCAAGATTATATAAATTACACTATTACACTTTCTTAATCCATGTAGCGTTTTTGTTCTTTGTAACCTACAAAGAGTCTTAAGGATGTAACGCAATGTAAAGAAGTTTGGAAACAAAGAAGGCAGGCCTTAATCTCAGATAAAGGAAGATTGGATCTGTTGGGTATCATGATTACCGGCGTGCTGTATTAACGGATATGTCATGCAGTTTTAATTTTCAAAACGAGAACAATTTAAATAAATCTGGAGTCGACACATTGGAAGAAAAATTCTTCCAGTGAAAAATGCTGTATGCAGTGCAATAGCAGCTTCGCATCCCCTTGATATTCCACAGATAATCTTATTATTATATATAATAATTATATATAATTATATATTATTTATATATAATTATATATAAATCTTATCATTTTACTCAATTTACTAGAATCGAAATTATGAAATCTATTATGTGGTATTTTTGTAACTGCTACCATACAAATACGCGCGCGCGCACACACACTAACACGCACATACGAAATCCATCAAGATTAAAGGTACTATGTATGTATTGGAGGATGCGTACAAGAAGAAAGGACTATTACATGGAAAAATTGTAGAATTCCATTAGTAATTGATAATTAGATTATAAACATTTATATCCTTTTATCAGAAATTTATATAGGACAAAATTGCAGCACGCAGATGTGTAAATATCACGTTGCGATCTCATTTCATTTTGGCAGTTATACTTATATATAAGCATCCATCCAAGCATAAAGTTTGATAATCTTTAAACTATAAAATAGGTATGAAACATTAGACTTTTTGCTGGCGTTGGTCTATTTTATCATTTTTGGAACTTGTGAAGCATCTAGAACTATAACAATAAAGTACTTTATATTTTTACTCATTGTTTCCAAAGAAAATATTAAATATGAATAACTATGTTCATTTTATTATAAATGTATGAGTAAAGTTCAATCTACATAAATAAATATTTTCAAACGGAATTTATTTAACTTTTATCATTTAGCGTATTAAAATATATTACAAGATATATAAAAATATATTTTACTCTAGTTTTTTTAATATTTTAAATATTTTATATTATCATATTTAACTTTTACAAAAAGTAACAATATTTTTATAAGTAGGAATAATTTTTCCTTAATTAGTTAATATGTCTGTTCTTTTTAAGAAGAAGGTATTTATTTTTCCAAAGTAAGTTTCGACTTTATATTGACCATTAATTCCTCTAATCTTCTTGCTTTTCGTAGATCACTGCTACTTTTCAACTTTCCCATTACGGCTTTATCGATGTAAGTTTTAATTCTTCAAAAGATATATAATATTATGTTATTAATAAAATTATTTTACATTTCTAATTAATTTGATCGTAAAAAATATATTTTTCAATGAGAAAGCATTGCGAGAAAGTTTTGTGAATCCATTGTTAATGTTGTACGTAGTGGTTGACTAGGTTCTCCTCTCCCTGCCGCATCTTTTTACCATTTTTGAGATTCAAAAACTGTGCACCAGCGTCGTCACCTTTAAAATTTACGAAATTTACATATTATAAATTTTTGCAAACATGATATTAATTAACTATTGAATTATGGTTGCTTGGGCAATAAATTAGACTAATCTGTGATGTGCTGCAATGTACGAAGACTAATGAATTTTTTTAACATAATGAACAATAAATAGTACTTGAACTTACAGTTTTGTTAACATACTCGCTGCTTAAATTAGTCTGCATAACAAATAATATTTGCAAGATCTTTTCCTCTGATTTACCTGAACAATTTGTTCGTTCTTTTTAATTGTCGTATATAATTATCCAGATCTATCTGTTCCAAATTCTCCTCTAGGAAGGAATCAGGCATCATCTTATCTTATCAATAATATTTATATTCTGTAAAATAAATTGATTCGTTTACTAAAATATAAGTTATACTTTCATATATTAATTATAAACCTTTATTTACTTATTCACACCTGGATTACACGCACAATGAGTGAAATCCGACATTCCTTCAGTTTTTTAATACTCCCTCATAGAATACAGACTCATTAGTAACAGATTTACTGTCTTTGCAAAATAAAAGTGTACATTGCATCACCCATTATTTCCAGCTTCCCACAATAATTTTGTGATTCTAGCTAGTGTTGCTTGTGGTTAATAATCCATAAATTATCGACGACTGGAGTTACCAACAACTGATAACGTATGCAATCACACACGGCTGGGGTAACCGGTGTAACCAATAGTAGGTAACTCAAGACATATCAGCGACTGGAGTTGCCTGCGGTCGGTAACTCACGATATGTCGACAGTAGGTGATGCATGCGGTCGATAACTCATGGTATTATAACGGCTGGTAATGCCAATAGTCGGTAATTCATGAAGTGTCGACAGATGGCATTGCCAGCTATCGGTATTCCATCTCTTAGTTGTCTTAACTTAGTCTAACATCCTCCAAACTTAATTTAAACCAAGCTAACCCTAGTTACACCTAATCTGACTTAACCTGCGTTCACTCAAATCTAACTCAACCTAACACAATCTAACTTTACCTGTTTTAAACATAAACAATTCAAACCTACGCTTTCTTATATCTAACCCAACATAACCGAGCAACCTACAAACATTCCCAAACATAACCCAACCTAACCTAATCTAGTGTAACCTAACTAAATCTATCGTAACCACTTTTCCATCTCGGGACGCAAGTAACCTTCGCAACTTTCCCAGGGATGAGGCTATGTAGTAAGCCTTCCGCAGTTACGGAATAGCAGAAATCCAATTCGATTGAACGCTTATTCACGAAATGTAATGTAATGATCGGCGGGATCAAGCGGAGCGGTTCCGCATCTTATACAGGAGCGCCATCGGCGAAATGAAAACAAACAGTCGGAAAAGAATAAATCTTTACTAAAAAATCATATGGAAATCCGATATTTCGACGCGCATATAATGTACATCTAACTAAAACGTAACTCGAAAAATACGAAAGGTAAGGGAAAATATTCTCCAATATTTGACATATATAAATCAACGGATGTAAGGAGAACACTTGATCTTGGGGTAGCGAGACCGGGGCGCTAGCCTGAAGTAATCGCATAACGCTGGTTCCGGGATGGTGCAGAGAGGAAATGTGATGGGTAGAGAGCAAAAAATAACAACAACGTAACTAGAGAGAAAAAAAAGGAAAACTGTGGAAACATTGCATTAATTGAGAGGAAATCCTAGAAATATCAAACAACAGATTACATACCATACCATAAGGGCAAGGTACAACGAAATAGACGACATCGTGAGAGAAAATAAAAAATCGAGAAACTTAAAGAGAAAATAATAAATTAGATTGAATGAATCAATATCACTGATCCCGGCAAGCTTAATGGAAAACGCATGACTACGAATCGGCTAGAGTATAAGATAGATGCTGGTCGCGGTTCGAGTGGCCCTGGGAATCCCCCGCCCGCATTAGGGCAGGCAGTAGGATGGTAGAGGGCCTGCAGCCCCCCGCCCCCCCCCCCCCAGCTCCCACCCCCAGCGTGAGCGAGGCTGCTGTGCATATGCTGCTGTGAGGAGCTGCCGACTCGCGATTCGGAATCAGCCCTGTCGAGTCCTGGCAGAAGATTAAAGGTTGAGCAAGCGGTTCGAAGCCCCTTGTCGATGACACAGAAAGATAGGGAAATAGAGAAGGATAATAAAAGCGTATATAAAGGAGAAAAAGAAAGCTCCGGAAGGAAGTACAGACACGAAAGGACAAGCATCAGGAGCCGAAATAAGGAAACCAAGAAGAAAGAGCAGGATAATGGAATAGTTGATAAGAACCGATAGACCGATAAGAATAACGTCTACACTTTCGAATAGAAGAATAGGTAGCCACACATCAGACGTAATGATTGATATTATGAGGGAGGATACAGCAAAGCTAATGACATATTAGGAAACGTTAACGGGAAACATCAGGCATATAAAAAAAAACTGACATCAAACACTTGATGAAACTAGTGGCGAACGTTTACAGAAAAAAAATGAAGCAACTAAAGGAGCAGGAAGCATTCGAGGACAAGCTACGAGATGAGGAAACGCAGAAAAAATGACAGAAATACGAAAAGATGACGCAAGAAAATCGAGAGTGGGAGATATAATTCTGGAGTTTAACAAGAAAGCAGGTGTAGAGAACAAAGTAATGGAGGTAAAAGAATTTCTGAAAAAAGGATTCGGTATAAAGCCTACGAGTGCGAGTATAATGTCCCAACTAAGGGACATATACCCGTTGGATTACCAGAGAAGGAATAAAGGAGGACATAAGACGAACATTGAATGAAATCGAAGGAAAGCATGGCGGTATAAACGTCAAGTTGTTAAAACAAAAGTGGAAAGGCTACCAATTCGCGTTAGTTGAATGTGAACAGAAATACAGCAACGAGCAGAAGAAGGTAAAACTACTCAGTACAGCATTGACCTCTTGTCCCTGCTAAGTGCTACCAAGAGTAGAGAGATGCTGCAAGTGCCATAAACTGGGACATATCGGTAGAAATTGCGAAGAAGTCAAGGATAATAAGGAAACCTGCAGAAGATGCGGATTCCAGAATCATACGATGATTGATTGCATCGCGAACAAACCGAAATGTATCATTTGTAGCGAGGCAGGAAGAAACAATCCGTACACCAGATACGTTACCGGAGCTTTAATTGTCCGGTCTACAGAAAGGCGTTGATAGAAATGAACGAGAAACGAATATGGAATTGAAAGTCCCACAAATCGATCTGAACAGATGCCGAATTGCGCAAGAAATCATGCAGAAAATGTAAGAATACTGACTGTAAGACGAGAACGGTGACGCTCCGATATGGATAACCGGCGTTAATCGAAAATGTTGCACATATGGCACCACGTACTCGTCGACCGGTACCGTTTATGTTCGAAGAAACAAAAGTTAGAAGTTGCTACTTCTCGCCGAACAGGAACGGAAAGCAATCGAAGAATATATAACCGAAACTGAGGTTAACATAGAAAAGGGAAAGAAAGCAAGCAGAAAAATAATCGCTGGTGACCTGAACGAAAAATCGGTAATCAGGGGTAGTAAGAAGAACAACCATAGAGAGGAAAAGATTATCAAAGTGGCTCGAAGAAACGACCTAATCGCGACGAATCCGAAAGAAGGCTATACATACTTTAAGAACCAAAACAAATAAAAAATAGACATAACGTTGATAGGAGGTTGTATATACGCTGAGTTGAGTAAAGCAGAACTGTTTGAGATATTTTCAGCGTCGGACCATCAATACATACTACTTACCTTCCAAAGTACGAATTTCAAGAACAACGAAGACGGATTTGCAAGCCTCGATGGAAAGAAAGCGAACTGGGGCAAACCAAATAAATGATCGACTTATATAACATATAGATATTTATTTTCGTTTGGAGCGGATGATCCATTTTTAAGTAACTAAAACTTATGATAAGTATAATTATATAAACCAGTTTCAAATATTTAATTAAAACATCATAAAATGATATGAAATTAGATAGATAATTATTAGATAGATAAGAGATATTGTATTTTGAATTAACTAAAATATAAAATATGTATTAATATAATATTTGTACCAATTTGAAATATTTACTTGAAAAATTATGAAAGCATGTGGTCCAGCGAGTGGGAACTCGCGTATCGAGGTGAGGCTAGCGGCGCGTCTTTCGCCTTTAACATATGAAATAGTATACTGAACTAGTACAGCATGAACTTACAATTACGTGTGTTGTTCGTGTCTTACATTCATAACGTGTGTAACATGGATTTATGAATTCTTATATGTAGCAATACATGAGTCCGGATATATATGCAAGAGGCTTAAAACTAGAATACAGGTTCAGGTAAAGTCAGCTCCCTGAATTGGAAGGGTCCCCATTGAGGTGATGGGCTGCGGCTGCGCCTGTTAGCAGGACGGAATCCCCCGTGCGAGGTAGACAAGTGTGTTCATCTTTGGTGCGAGCGAGGCAGATATACTCATTAGTACGACTGAGACAGTAGTGCTCGTTGGTGAGAGTTAAACAGCGATGCCTGGTGTGAACGAGCCATGTATACTGGTCGGTCCGAGTGACACAGCGGTACTTGGTGCTTGTGAGCGCGTGCAGAAGTGCTTGCGTGAACGCTGCCTGTTGCCGGTTCTGCAGGCGAGCGTGGTAGGTTGCCTGAGTCCAAGGGTTGATGCTGGGGGTGCACACAGGCTCATGTGTGGAATGGTTACTTAGAAGGCTATACCGTTGCATGAATTTGTAGAACTCCCATTCCTTTCAGGAGCAGAAGCAGATAAGCATAATGCAGTGCTTAGAACATTGCAAATAACTTACCTTGAATCGTTGAATCTCTTTAGATGGGCTGTTGTGTTGCATGATGCATTAGAACTCTAATGCATTGGCACGCAGACACTGCGAAACGCCATCACATTGCGAGCAACTGTAGGATTCATAGGATTCATAAGTATCGATGCAATAGAGTTCTAATGCTTCATGCCATGCGATAGCGTGTCTCATTTCATTATTTCAAAATAAGTAATCTGTAACGTTCCATGCACATCGCTATGCATATCTACTTCTATATTTGATAAGATTGTGACATCTATACTTCCATGCAGCAGGCTGGCCCTTCACAATGTCTGCTTGTTGATACAGTACTGTTCTAATGCTACACGCAATGCCATGGTGCATTCCAATTCAGTGTTTCATAGTAAGTAAGCTGCATTCTTTTATTCATAACATTATGCTTATCTGCTTCAGTTCTTCAAAAGAATGTGAATTATGCAGATGCATGCAAGAGGCTGTCGCTTCATAGTGTTTGCGTGCGAAAGTAATGACGTTGTAATGCTCCATGCAATGCGGTGGTGCATCTCATTCTGTCGTTCTAAAGTAAGTAAGCTGTAATCCTCCATGCTTAGCGCTACACTTATCTGCTTTGCTCCACAAATGAATGTCAATTTTACAGTTACATTCAGCGAGGTGGCAATTCATAGTATCTGCGTGTCAAAGCAATAGAGTTTAATATTCCACGCAATGCGATAGCACATCTCATTTCAGCCTTTCAAAGCAATCAAGGTTTAATTTTGTATGTATAGAATTATGCTTAGCTCCTTCAATTCCTCCAAAGAATATGCACTATACAGTTCCATGCAACCGGATGGCGCTTTATAGTGTCTGGGTGTCAATACAATAGACTTCTAATGTACTATGCAATGCGATGGCGCACCTCATTTCATTGTATCAAAGTAAGTAAGCTGTGTTCTTCTATGAATAGCATTATGCTCATCTGCTTCTACACCTCAAAAGAATGTGAATTATACAGTTCCATGTAATGGGATTGTGCATATCATTCCAACCATTCAAAGAATGAAAGGTGTAATCTTTTATGCATAGCATTACGCTTAATGCATTGATAAGCGGCGACCTAAGAGACATTTGAAGCCTGAGCACCTGCAACGAATTGGCATCTTAAATCCCAGTTCCCCGCCGGTCATATTCGTTTGTTTTAGGTCACTGAATAAGGAAATAAAATATTTAAAACGTTATATATTTTTGTTAAATAGAACATTTTATTTGCATATTCATCATATACAATTTAACGGTAATTAGAAAAAGAAGATGGAAATTTTTAATTTATATTAATGGAGAAAAGTACAGTTTCTTATTTCATGGTGGATTAATGCATATACATAACGTAAACAGAAGGCAAATGTTTTAATACTTGAAGCAAGTATTTACAATGTCCAAGATGTGAAGGTACTATGCATTCAGCACACATAAAGTTGCTTTCGCTTCTTTTTTTACCAGCAGAGCAAACTTTAAAGGACGTCGTACGAATCAGTTTTTTCCCTTATCCAAAAATTCTGGTAACTTTATTATTCTTCATATGATCCGAAAGTCCCTGGGGCTGTCAAATATTGGTGTGCGAGGTGTAGGAATATGTACAGAAGTACTTGAATTGTTAGAAAGAGTAGTAATAGAGGTATCAGTTAGTACATCTTGTATATTTGCGTTTCCCTCGATCCAAGAACGTCTATCAATATGTAAAAATTGTTTATATTTTATAATGTTGCCATTCAATTCAATATATAATCTAAATGCAATAAACAGTGCGCAATTTAAAAGAAACAAGACTGTCTTCTTTGTCCACTTCACCGTTTTTCTCATGATGGAATAATATGATAAATAATGATCTGCCAAATCTGCAGCCATCATATATTTATTATATTCTATGACGGAATAAGGTTTTATAATTTCTTGTTTTGTTTTCCTGTGTATTTTATTTGTTTTAATTAATTTTCCCGAATGTATCGTGGAAACCATATGTACGACATTCTGTTCCGGCTTCCACGCCTTTACTATAACTTCACCCATTCTTTTACACTTATAATCTCCAGTTTTCAATCTGAAATGCAGTAAAGACTCAGGAACACCCCTATTTGCTCTAATTGTACCACAAACTCCTGTACCATTTATCATGAGCAATTCTGCAGTTTTAAAGCTATTATAATAGTTGTCCATGTATAAGTGGTGTCTCAAACATATATTTTTATCAAGTAATGACATAATACTTAATAATGACATAATACTAATAATATATCTGGCCCAATTTATTGCCTTCCGCACAGTACATTTCTATATTGGTAACATATCTGGTTCTAGCTTCGCAAAGCATACGGCAAAGTAGGCCGTACTTTATTATTTTTGCCGGATTGTATGTTTTTATAGACAATTTTCCACGCCATGGAATAATGGATTAATCAAGCGAAAGTTCTTTCCTGGGTGTGTATACAGATTTAAATTTATCTAATAAGTAGCTCAAAATGGCCTGAATCTTAGCGAGCTTATTAGAATCGTTTATTGTTTGATTCTTTGAAAAATGCCACATCCTACAAATCTGGCGAAATCTCTTGCATGGCATTATTGTGGAGAACGATGGTGTTCTCATGTAAAATTCGGAGAACCAGTAATTATTTCTTACATCTTTCTTTATCTGATCCATCATTATAATTATACCAAGAAATTTTTTCTTCTCGGCTAGAGTAATATCACATCACTTTGATATTTTTTCCTCTCGCTCATCTTGTCCTTATCTTTCTGGTAAAGCATGTTGGATTCATTGATCATTAATTGAAACAAATCATTGCCAATAAACAATTCGACGATTTCTTTTACGCTTTTCTTATCAATAGGAAAAATTTTTGGGCCTGACACACCTGTAAAATCTGATGCGGTAGGAATTTTATCAACATCTGACACAATCGATGGAATCATCGGAATCGCTTGAATGCTGTAGTGAAATGGCTCTTAATCTTATTCTTGAACCCACATCACTATCGCTGTCCTCGACTTTTATATCAGAATCTTCTGAATATACCGAATGTAGGATAGAGAGTCAGCAATATACTCATCAATAATATCACTCATATTATGTAGGTAAAAAGTTACAAAATAATAAACCTTGTTATACTGGTAAACTAGAAGCGTAAGCATACGAAACAGAAAATGACTATGCAATGAACTGTTCCAGAATAATTCTTGCTTTGATTGTTTCTAAACTATCGTATAAGTTTTATATTTTGGGCATAAAAAATGAAGATCGACATAACCATGGCAAGTACATACAAATCGATGTACAAGATACTCAAACCAGCAAAAAAATTGCACATCATCGTGGGATCAGCGCACAAGCGTCAGACTCAGAAACCCACGTTTTCGCGGGGCTAGCGCTCAAGTGACATACTCAAAAACCCGCGTTATCACAATACGATGGTGCATAGCATTTCATCGTATCGAGGTAAGTAAGGAGTATACTTCGATGCATAGCATTATGCTTATCTGAATTTTAAGAGAAAGTAAATGCTAGAGTTCCTTGCAACTTAATTGCGCCTCACAGTGTCTGTGTGGCAAATAAACGGTGTTCTAAAAAGCACCATGCATTGCAATGGCCCACCTGATGTCAACAATTCGAAGTAAGTAAGCTGTAATCTTCTATGGATAGCATTATGCTTATCTGCCTCTGCACTTCAAAAGAATCTGAATTCTACAGTTCCATGCAACAGGGTAGCGTTTCATAGTGTCTTCTTGTCAAAACCATGGAGTTCTAATGCTCCATGCAATGCGACTGTGCATTTCATTTGTACGTATCGATCTTAATAAGCTGTAATCTCCTATGCATAATGTAGGAAACTCATTAATTACAGACAATTGCAAGGACAATTGCACGCACCTAACATTTGAAACTTGAATTATTGATTAGTTTTTAAATTAAGATAATTTCGTTAGCCTTCACTCGGCCGCCCTGCATGAACATTCGTCCAGAATGTCTTCATTCATATCGTCTTCGATTTGAGATAAATATCATACATATCTTCGATCCACAATTTCATAGAATCTGCTGACGTAGATGTTTGTAGGGGTCCTTCTCCTTCCCCTACCTTTCGAACTACAAATTGTTGATTGCGTAAAACGGATGCCAAGATGACCTCTAAGACGTGAATGTGTCCCAGAGAGAAGATGAAATGGTGACGTGCCAATACTTCGATGTATTGTTAATTTCAAACATTGTTGATCTACATCTAAATGCTTACATCACTCACAGGGCTTAGGTGCAGCTAAGTCACGCTTGCTTCTTCAGGCGTGACAAAACTTCAGCTGTAGTAGTAGATCTTGTAGCATAGAGCCATGTAAATTTTGTAAAAGCATCTACCACTACAAATATGTACTGATACCTTTTTTTTTGTTGATGGCAGTGATCCAAGATGATCGATATGAAATGTATCAAAGGGAATACTTCACTTTTCAATCGTATTTAAATTACACTCCTACTTTCCCTGTATCCTTTCGGCTAAGATGCATGCAACACAATTTCTTACCACCTTTCCAACTTGCTGCCGAAGATTTGGAATCCAATAACCTTTACGTACGATAGCTTCAGTCTTGACTTTTTCCTTATTTCCTTATTGCCTTATTTCATGTATCTGCATCCGACATGACACTACTAGTTGAACCTCCAGACTTTCTGTACCGAAAATTTCCCCGTAGAACATAATCATTCGTCTTGTTTTGTAGTACCAAATCTCGAAGTTTCATTACAGTCTCATATTCTTCCTGTGTTTTATACAAACGTGCTGTAAGACTTGCATCAGATTCACCAATTAGGAAATTTGTAGGAGGAGGATTTCTACTAAGCGCATCTACATGTATCATGTTGTTTCCTGGACGAGGCTCTATCCGGTAATCAAATTCTCCTAACGATAATGCCCATCACGAAACTCACACACAAAGATATTTCTTATTTATTGTAAGAGTAAAAGCTCGGCAATCAGTAACAATAACAAACGAAATTCCTAATAAATGAACTCCTAATTTCTTCAATGCTTTTGCCATTGCTAAAACTTCAAGTTTATAGCTACTGTATTTAGATTCAGCAGAAGTTGTCCTACCACTAGAAAATAATATACAGGCTGAAAAGGTTGATCTTCGTTATTCTTTGAAATAAAATCGCTCCGTACCCTAACGCAGAAGCATCTGTATGCAACTCCATCTCTACTTCTATTTGATACATATTCACCATTGGTTTCTCACTCACTAAAAGTTTAAGTCATATGAATGCTTCCATTTCAGACGTTCGAAAACAGAATTAACATTCGCTTGCAGAAGGTTAGATAAAGGTCGCGCAATTACAGGGTATTCATGAATAAATTTACGAAAATACCAGATAAGTCCAAGAAAACTTTGTATTTGTTTAACATTTGTCGGCTCTGGAAATCGTCGGACTGTATCAGTTTTAGTGAGGGGCGAACATAACCATTGTTGATTACATTCCCGAGGAATTCGACAAAAGTTTGCAAAAAACAACACTTTTCCCAACAAAATATTAAGCCTGCTCCGCTCGCTATAATTCAAAGCCTTTCAAGATTTTTGATCCCACTTTCAATATCATTTCATGAAATAATCGAATCATCTATGTATGCTAAAACTATTCTCTCTCAAATAAGATCTCTAAATATGGTATTTATAAATCTTTGAAAAACTGCTGGAGAATTACATGAATCAAAAGGGACTCGTAAAAATTCATAGTGATCATCTGGTGCAATAAATGCTGTATACTTTCGACTTGCTTTATCCTATCGCACGTGAAAGAAACCGTTTTTCAAGTCAAGAGTACTGAAAATGCGCGCGACTTATGACAAATCTAATTGATCTTCAATCAATTGTAACGGATACCTATCTTTAAGAATCTTCTTCTTAATTTGTCGATAATCCACACATAATCTAAACGAATCATTTTTCTTCCGAACGAGAACAACCGGACTCGCATAATCAGAAGTAGATAACTGAGCGACTCCAGCCGCTATCCACTGTTCTATCTGCGCATTAACAATCTCTTTTTGCAACGCTGGCAATTGTATCGCCGATTAATATACAGATATCGCCTTTCAATATTAAATTCATTGCAATTTCACGTTCAAAGGTTTTGCTTGGCTTGTAATTACTAACAAGATATTCTATCGTCACTCACTAATTAGGATCTAATACATGAGTCACATCAACTTGATTTACTTATAACACGTCACTCGTTACATCTATTTTAAATATTTCCGATATAATATTTTCTCTTTCAACAATTTCGCGCGTTACTTTCGGTAATGGACGAATGTTTACTTTAGCACCTTTAATGCTGACATCGGTTACATTTAAGAAATTCGTTCCTATTAACAGCTTGTGTCGAACAATGGTATCAGAGATTACTTGTATACAAATCGGATATGAGTGTCCATCTGCGGTAATTTCTGCTTGAAACTCACCTAATGTTGTATTATTCCTTGAACCTTTGAAAAGTAACTCATTGCATCGTAATTGCGGAGAACCAAGCTTAATATACTCGTCTGCGCGAATTAAACTAAAATCACTTCCTGAATCCATTAATGCTTTGATTTTCGCATCCGTTAAGTAAAACATTTTTGAGATAATTTCGGTACGATACTCCTAATGTCACGCAGCTCCTTTCACTCGCTTTAAATTTCTTGGGACATTTGACGCAATATGTACACGTTCTTGACATATAAAATATTTTACACCACGATCTTTCGTCAGACAATTCACGCTAATATGATCGTGCCCACCACAACTATAACATCGTACAATATTACCGGTAAACTCGCTTATCTCACCCACATTGACTACCTCCTTTCGTTCATTTCTATCGAAACTGTCTTCACACTTCTCAAACTTTGTTGACATCTGCACACCCAACAAACCTTGATCTCGAAGAATTACCTTTTCAAACGTTATCGAAAGTTGATCGGTTGTTGTAAACTGTTGAATACGGGCCTGGTTCCGGAGCATTTCATTGGGGATGCCGTCAATCAGGTATTCAAGCATTTCATGGTCGTTGATTGGTACTCGACTTCGAAGAATCATCTTCTCGTGAAAATATTCATGAAATGTCTCGTTCCTCTTCCATAATCGCCCGTCAAATTCCTTGCTTATTTCAATTTTGCTTTGTGGATGATAAAACGTAACTTTTAATTCTTCCTGCGTCGGTTGAATGGCATAGTTATATATTCTGGTTTAGGATGAAACCATTCAAGTGCTTTTCCCTTCAGTCGCATACCGATAAGTAATCGTGCAATGTCATCTTCCAATTTATATATCGTCTTCAATAATTTGATCTGCTTCCTCCAAATTTCACTATCACTAGATTTACCATAAAATTTACGAAGTAAATTTGAAACTGCCGAAATATTCGTTCGCGGCTAACTAAATTAAGATAAAACACTGCATTCATTGCCATTATTCAATGCCAAGAGATTGTCACCGCCACTATCAACATCATATTGTTCACTTCGAAAATTACGCGTCGATCTTCGCTGCTCATTTTCCAAATGTTGCTCAACCTGTAATTGAATGAATCCGCATCGCATCTAACTCAAGGCGCAACGTGGCTAACTCACCTTGTGCTAATTCTTCTTCTTTTAAAAAGAAATCAATTTCTCGTTGCAGTAGATTCATTGCTGATTGCACATTTGATGATACATCAACACACGATCCTCATTTTTTTCATGAACTTCTTTTAGCTTGTCATTTATCCACGTTCCGTCTGAGTCAACATCCATCAAACGGGAAATTAATTTAGCTGCGCAACCAGCAGAAGGTTGTTTATGCTCCATTAATATCTCTTTTAACGCAGTATCTGTGATTTTACTCAAATCTTTCATTGTGAAAATTTTCACTCGATACTCGCGTATAAACTCGAATTGTCTCTACACAAAAGTTTAATTTTCGTTCTCGCACTATCTCTCCAAACTGCACTCACGTCGCATGAATAACTTCTCGAACGTTCTAGACCTTCAAGGAATTTTCTCCAACGTCCTGTCTTCAAATACTCGATAATATTCCAATCTTTAGAACGTATCCGATTTAATTCTAGAATGTCCTCTTGATAATTACCACGCCTGAGGTCCACAAATTGTAGGAAACTTACTAACTAAAGACAACTACAAGATTTTGTATATCATTAAACAGTTCTTCTCAACTGAGATATAACTCCAAAGAATGCTAATGAACAACAGCTTCATCGTTTTAAAATATTCACACGAAAAACTCATTTATTCCGTACACTCGGTATCGCTCGCAATCTGGAATATTCCAGGTACATAACATTTGAAACAAGAATTATTCATTAACTTTTAAATTAAGATAATTTAATTATCCTTCAATAACATTAAGCTTGTATGCTACTACAAATCAAAGGGATGTGAACTCTGCAGTTCCTTCAAACGGGATGGCGCTTCACGGTGCCCTCGTGTTAACACATTGGAGTTCTAGTACTCCATGCATTGCGATGGCGTATCTCATTTCAATGGTTCAAAGTAAGTAAGCTGTAATCTTCTAAGCATATCATTATGCTTGTCCTCTTCTACACATCAAAATAATGTGAATTCGACAGTTCCATGCACGGTATGGTGCTTCGTAGTGTCTGCTGGTCAAAAGCAATGGTGTTCTAAGGCTGCATGCAATGTGATAGTGCATTTCATTTCAACATTTCGAAGAAAGTAAGCTATAATCTTCTATGCATAGCACTATGCTTATTTGCTGGAGCTCTTGAAATGAATGTGAATTATGCAGTTCCATGCAACAGGATGGCGGTTTAAAGTGTCCGTGTGTCAAAGCAATGGTGTTCTATTTCTCCTTGCAATGCGATGGTGTAAACCATTTCCACGATTCAAAGTGAGTTAGCTCTAAATTTGTACGCTTTGCATTTTGTTGATCTGTTTCTACAGATCAAAAGAATGCGAATTTTACAGATAAATGCATCGGGATGGCGTTTCATAGTGCTACGTATATAAGCAATAGAGTCCTAATGCTACATGCTCTGTGGTGAAGTGTCTCATTTCAACGTACGAAAGCAAGAATGTTGTAATGCTCTATGTATCGCATTATCCTTACATACTTCGACACTTCAAACGAATGTAAGTTCGACTGTTCCTTGCACCGGGCTGGGGTTTCATATTGTCTGCTTGTCAAAACTGTAGTGAGCTACTGCTCCACGCAATGCTATGGCACATATAATTTCTACGTTTAGCACGTTGACGCCGGCCTGTACCACAGGTGGGTCACACGTGTCTATTTCGTGGGCCGGCGTGCATCACGATGGGTCGAACTCAAATTTCACAAAGTAGATAGTACAAAATAGTATTATTTTTCAATTCTCAGTATTATAAACAGACATTCAATATTTAAAACATAACAAATCAATACTATAAACCTAGCATAATTATTTAATATTTTTATCTAATTTTTCAAAACATGTTAAGTATAATTCTGGATGGCCCTTACATCGGTTAAAACAGGCTTCAACTCTTATCGCCTTATTCGTGGCATACTGGCTACCATTTATTCTAGACATACATTTATAACATTCTTTACATCGCTATCTCGTTTTTCTCGCACGTTCTTGGAATGACCGCAGAAAATGTGTACGTTTCTTGGGCACTGCTTCAGTTTCAGATGACGTTTGTTCACCGTGATGATCCACTATACTAAGGAGATAATCAATAATTTTTTCGCGGAAGTTTAATATTTTCATATCTTTGGTACTTCATTTTCTATGTATATAACAGGCATTGACGAGAGAAGCCCCGCATACTAATTCGATAACTATTTTTCTATACCACTTTACTGTTCTGCGTAATCAACTGTGATAAGAAGACATCTTGTCGGATGGTCAAACCCCTTCGTAATTTTGTTATAAAGGAACACTGCGTCCGGCTTTAACTTATTTTTACTAATCTGGAAAATAACACATTTGTGGTTTTCAGAAGTGGCTAGCATGCATACCGGCCTCTTATCCGGTCACTTTAAAAATTTAAAGCCTCTCCGATTTTGAAAATACATAAAGCCACTCCGCTGCAGTTTCCGTTTGGCCTGCAGTGGAAGAAATTTTTTATTAATTTTAACTTTATCATAAATAAATGTTATTTTTTGCAGAAGATTCTCGGCCAAAGGGACACAAGTATATGAACTATTTGCGTATAATACGCGGCTCTCAAATAATAATTCATCCTCCAACGTCATAAATACATCATGCACATGTGTTTTCGCTAATCTGGTTGCATTATTTCCGGCGTAAATAAGAATGTTATGTGTGTATCCTTCCAGAAGGCACAGTTTACAAAGTTTTATACTATATTTATGCCGCTTTGGAATCATGATTTTGTCAATTACAATATTTTTACCGGATTTAACACGTAGAGTGCTACGTCAGCCCCAGGGACTGACAGTGAACTTCCCGTTCAGGCGGCGTAAGTCCCTAGGGACTAACAATCAACTTTTCGTTTGGACAACGTGGATTCTAAGGACTGACAGCGAACTTCTTGTTTGATCGACATCGGTGCATGAGACTGACATTGTAAAGGGTTAAATTATTAATAGCAATTAAATATTTTTGCCAATATTTAATGAAGTTTATTAAAACATGTTAAACAAAGATGTGGCTGTGATTTGCACATATTACAGTATATAGTAAATTTCTTTGTCATTTTCCTCGCTAACTGGCGTCCGAACATTTTTGTGCTTATGCTGTAACACTCAACACAATATTTTCGTACTTCATGCGCCTTTCCTTCCTTCTAATGAAATTTGTGAATTCGTCTACTTGTATCGGCCCTAATTGGAGTCTTCTAATGTGAACGTCGTGTGAGAACATTTACCAATTGGTTTCGAAATGTTGTAATTGACATCTTTCTTCCTGTTACATTTTGGAACATATGTAACGCATTGCAATATTCAAAAGAAGGTCGAATGCCAATTTTCTATACCATTTTAGTAACCTTCTAAGTGTACTGCTGTAAGCACCCATTTGATCAGACAGATCAATCGCTATTTTACCTTTATTATAATCAATAATAATTTTTGGTTTGCAGGATACCCCTGTTCTTGTTATTACGGATTTCATTTCGTCAGAATGCTTGATCGAAAGAACTAAAACATCCCTCTTGTCTTTCCATTTCTTGATTGTAATCTCTCTACTGTTGTCTTGAGCAATGACTTCTCCGCGTCGCAGTTTGCCTGTCACAGCTCTATTTGGATTGCCTCTTCGATTTGGTGGAAGAATACCAACCAAATGCGTATTTTTTGTTATGAGTTTGTTTGATAAATCCACACCCGTATAATAATTATCCGTGTATAAAGTATGGCCTTTGTGAAACACATTTTCACATAAATTCATGACAACATTTGTGGGTGTTGTATTTTTTTATCCAATGATTTGCCGGTGTAAATGCAAAGATTATATGTGCAATGATTATCACAGCACAATTTAAGATGTGGCGGCACTCGCCACTAGAGGGACAGCACCGTTTACACTTTCCTGAATGTAGCCGATGACACATCCTTTCCAGTATATAGAAGTTCTGAACTGTCCCTAATATCCCAGCGTCTAAGGCAGAGCCTGCTAGGTAGCCTTACTGATGAGTCCACTAGCAGGCCCAGGACGAAACGTTCTTCCCCTCTCTTCTCCTTCCTTCTTTCTTCCTACATCTTTACAACACAGCAAACCGAAGCAGCGCAGCTGCTTCAAAGTATTTTTATCCCATATCTATGCTTTTTTTGTTTCATGTACTGTCTGAATATGATCCGTCCACGGAATGGTATTACTGTCTCGTCGATGCATAATATTTCAACTGGATCATAATACTTCTTAAAATTTATATTTAATTCTTTCATTAAAAATTCAACCTTTGAGAGACGATTGGAAGCATCCACTTTTGTATTGTCGACAATATGCAACATTCTCAACTGAATTTGAAATCTGTTTTTACTCATAACTTTCCGCGGGAATGTTTGAATAAACAATGGATCCTTAAACCAATACAGATACAAAGATCGGAGCTTTACCAAAATCATTCACAAAACCACTCCAAAAAACTTCTTTATTTCGTCCTCATCTGTTGGCACCTACTTTTCAACATGTTTGGAAGCGATTGTACTTTGTGTCGCATAAATATTTGTTTACCGTCGCAAATACCGATCAAACCAATGACTTGGATCACTTGTTTCAGTATTTTTTAGTGAACCACTAGATGAACTGTAACTATCTGAAAATGCTAGTGGTATTACACGCCGAAATTTACGTGGTACAAATGGCTTACACGACGAGTCATTATCTGTTCGCCCTCTCAACATTTTTAGAATGTATGTGTTTATGTATTCCTCGTCTACACTACAAATGAATGTAAATGTGGCACTTCCTTGCTAGGAAATAGCGCTTCCAGATGTCTGCGTATCGAAGCAATAGAGTTCTAATGCTTCTTAAAACGCGATATCGCATTTCACTTTTATGTTTCATGATAAGATACAATATTCATTGCGATGTGTTATGTATTCATCGTCTACACTTCAAAAGAATGTATGTGCAACACTTCCTTGCTATGAAATTGCGTTTCCAGATATCTACGTATCGAAGCAAGAGAGTTCTAATGCTGCTTAAAACACGATATCGCATCTCATTTCTATGTTCGTGATAAGATATAATATTCATTCCGAAGTGCTATGTATACCTCGTATACAATTCAAACGAATGTAAATGCGACACTTTCTTTCGACAGAATCACATTTCTAAATGTCTACGTATCGAAGCAATCCAGTTCCAATGTTTCATAAAACGCGATGTCGTATAACATTTCCATTTCTCACGATAAGATATAATATCAATGCAACGCGTTGCTATATCTCCTCAATACATCAAAAGAATGTAAAGCTCATACTACCTTGCTACTGAATAGCGAATCTAGATTTCTATACATCGAAGCAATACAGTTCTAGTCATTCATAAAACGCGACATACCATCTGATCTGTATGTATCATGATGAGATGTAATATTCAATGCAACGCGTTATGTATATCTCGTCAACACTTACAAAGAATGTAACTGCCACACTACCTTGCAGCGGAATGGCGTCTCTAGATGTCTACGAATCGATGCAATAGAGTTGTAGTGCATCATATAACGCGACATCGCATCTCCTTTCCATGTTACGTGATAACATAAAATGCAATGCAACGCGATATGTATATCATGTCAACACTTCAAATGAATGCAAATCCCACACTTCCTTGCTAGGGAATATCGTCTCTAGATGTTCACATATCGAAACAATAGTGTTCTAAAGCATGATAGAACGCCATATCGCATGTCATTTCTATATTTCATGATATGATGTAATTCAGTGCAACGCGATATGTATATCCCGTCAATACTTCAAAAGGCAGTAAATGCCACACTTCCTTGGTGCGGGACAGCATTTGTACATGTATACATATCGATGCATTGTAGCACTAATGCTTCATAAAGTGCGAAATAGCATCTCATTTCTTTGTCTCATGATAATATGTAATATCAATGCAACGCGTTATACATATCTCGTCAACACTTCACAGGAATGGAAGTTCAACAGTTCCTTGCGACAGAATAGCGTTTCTATATGTCTACGTATGGATGCAATAGAGTTCTAGTGCTTCATAATATGCGATATCGCACCTCATTTCTATGTCTCATGATAAGATGTAATAATCAATGCAGCGCGTTATGTATATCACGTCAGCACCTCAAAAAAATGGAAGTTCAACAGTTCCTTGCAACGGAAGAGCGTTTCTAGATGTCTACGTATCGATGCAATATAGTTCTAATGTTTCATAAAACGCGATATCGTATCCCATTTCTACGTTTCATGATAAGATGTAATTCAATGCAACGTTTTATGTATATCTCGTCATTACATCAGGAGAATATAAATCCCACACTTCGTTGCGAGGGAATAGTGTTTCTAGATTCCCATGCATCGAAGCAATAGTGTTCCAATGCTGCATAAAACGCAGTATCGCATCTCATTTCTATGTTTCATGATAAAATGTAATATTCAATGCAACGCGTCATGTATACCATGTCAACACTTCTAAATAACATAAATCCCACACTTCCTTACTAGAGAATAGCGTCTCTAGATGTCTACGTATCGAAGCAATCCAGTCTTTCCATCACATCTTGTCACGAAACGTAGAAACGAGATGCGATATCGTGTATTATGAAGCATTTGAACTCTGTTGCTACGATATGTAGATATCCAGAAACGCTATTCCATAACAAGGAATTGTGGGCTTTACATTCTTTTGAAGTGTTGACGAGATATACGTAAGGCGTTGCGTTGAATATTACATCTTATCGTGAAACAAATAAATGAGTTGCGCTATTGCATTTTATGAAGTATTAGATCTATATTGCTTCCACACGTAGCCATCTAAAGACGCTATTCCATTGGTATTACATCATATCATGAGACATAGACATGATATGCAATATCGCGTTTTATGAAAAATTAGGAATGTTTTACTTCGATACTTACACATATAGAAACGCTATTCCGTTGCAAGGAAGTGAGGGATTTACATTCTTTTGAGTTGTAAACGAGATCTACATAACGAATTGCATTGAATACTACATCTTATCATGAGACATAGGAACGAAAAGCGATATCGCGTTCTCTGAAGCACCAGAACTCTATTGCTTCGTCACGTAGACATCTAGAAACGCTATTCCGTAGCAAGGAAAGTTGGGATATACATTCTTTTGACGTGTAGATGTAGATACAAAAGCGCGTTGCATCGAGCATTGCAACTTATCATGAAACATTGAAATCAAATGCGTCATCGCCACAAATGTAGTATTAGAACTCTATTTTTAGAATTTACATTCTTTCGAAGTGTAGTGTGACATCAGACGTAGCGCCTGCCACCCATCAGCCTCTTCGCCGCCTTCAGCATCAATCCCTGCACGCAAGCAACCTGCTGCACGCCTGCAGATCCAGCAACTAGCAGTGATCGCGCGCCCACAGGTGCGCGCGCTCTTTCGCACCTACGAGCACGTCTGTCTTGCTCGCGCTAATACGCGCCGCTGTCTCGCTCGCATCAACGGGCACCTCTGTCTTATTCGCGCCAATAAGTATCGCTGTCTCGCTTCTTCCAACGAGCAGCTCTGTCTCGCTCGCACCAAAGAACAGCTCTGTCCCACTCGCTCCTATACGCATCACATTCTCGCCCCAGCCACGAGTATCCACGCCTCCATTGCATAGAGGTCTCTGTCCAGATGTATGAAGACGCAGCTCATCACTGGAATGGAAACTGTTCCAGTTCAAGGAACCTACATTGCCAAGACCTATATATTATTTCTAGTGTTATATCTATCCACTTTTATTGTACTCCCAGATGTAAGTACTCATGACACATATTGTATCACACTTCAACACACACGTAATTCTATGTCGGTACGTATAAGATTAGATATTAAGGCGCACCTGCGCCAGCGACATGCGCAGTTAGCGCCACCACGAGCCGCGAGTCCCCACTCGCTGTACCACGCGGTCCCCACTACGAGCGACCGCGACCGAAGCGCATCGCTAACCGAGGAGGTCTGAGACGCGACTCCAGAGAGTCAGATTACATCGAGATTACACTCCGAGGAGTTGAGTCCTCCAGTACCATTTCATATGCTCGAGCCATTAGCCACATCAATGTTTACAAGTTCATTCCCATATCTACTAGTTCGTAAATCTAGTATATCTAAATACTATTTCTCGCGTTTAATACAATGCTTAAGTACGAATGCTTCCACGTGTCTCTTCCATACTGCTGGGTTGCTTTCCATTAGCTCGAATGGGTATAGAACTCTGCATTGCAGAGTTGCGATAGAGCGGACCGCCGCATATCCTTCCGAGCATTGTCTGTTAGTACAGAAAAACTTGGTGAATGGGACGTGATCCCGGTTCGCGAAGCACACAACGCGCTGGTAGGAAAAATTTCCTTCGTTCCCGTACGTGGGTAACGTACCCCGGGTCCCCATATACCACCGACATGTCTTCTTCGCACCGCTTCAGCCGCAGATCTCCGAAGTTTCCTGTTTCCGCAGCAGAGATTGCTGCGTTATCCACGGTCCCTGATGCATCCGCTTCGCATCCGAGCCGCTGTTTCCAGCATCACTGGAAGCTGATATATCAGCCTCCATCAACAGGCCAACATCTACTTCGATAACAGCCAACGATCCACGGCGAAAGTACTACCATGGTATCGAATACGACACCAGCGAAAGGTAGGATTTACTACTACTATTATCCGCGAATCGCAGGTGTTTTGCCCCTACCGCGTAAGCTGAATTAGTCGGACCCGGTCGTATCGCGTTTCCGCAGACCAAATCTCAAACAAAAAGGCTAGTGTCGTGAATCTTCCGGATAAACGGAAAGTTATTTCGCCGGACCTGACAGTAGATGCAGATATACAAAACGCGTTGCATTGAACATTACAACCCCATTGCTTCGACACGTTGACATCTAGAAACGCAATTATTTTGCAAGGAAGTGTAGATATTCACATGCATCTGAAGTGTAAAAGCAGATAATCGTAACGCGTTGCGATGAATACTACATCTCGTCTACAAACTTTGAAATGAGATCCGACATCGCGATGAATGAAATACTGGAACCTTATTGCTTCGTCAGGTACACATTTAGAAATACTATCCCTTAGGAAGGAAGTGCATGGTTCACATTCTATTGATGTGTAGACGAGATACACATAACGCGTTACATTGAATATTACATCTTATCATGCGGCATTGAAATGAGATGCGACTTCGCATTGAATGATGCAATAGGACTCTATTGCATCGAAAAGTATACATCTTATAATGCCATTCCTCTATAAGGGAGAGTAGTGCTCACATTCTTTTGAAGTGTAGAAGAGACAAACATAACGCTTTGAATTGATTATTACACCTTACATTAAACACTGAATTGAGATGCAACATCGCGATTCAATCTCTGTTTCGCTCTGGCATCGCTGTTTCAATCTCAACGACAAGCACTACTGTCTCACTCCCACTAATGAGTATATCTGCCTCGCTCGCACCAAAGACAAACACCCTTGTCTACCTCGCACGGGTGACTTCGTCTTGCTGAAAGGGACAGTTGCAGCCCATAACCTCGATGGGAACTATTCCAATTCAGGGAGATGACTTTAACAGAACCTGTATTCTACTTTTGAGCCTCTTATATACATATATATACTATATCCGGACTAATGTATTCCTGCATATAAGAATTCATATATCGAAGTTACACACGTTGAGAATGCAAGACACGAATAACACACACGTAATTGTAAGTTCATGCTATACTACTTCATTATACTGTTTCATAAGTTAAACGCGAAAGACGCGCCACTAATCCCACCAGGAGACGCGAGTCCCCACTCGCTGGGCCGCATGCTCCTCGCAACGATCCCTTAATCCCCCACTCGCTAGACCACATGCTTTCATGATTTTTCTAGTAAATATTTCAAATTGGTATAAATATTAATACACATTTTATATTTTAGTTAATTCTAAATACAATATCCCCTTAAGATAGTCCATTACATCTAAAATCCTATCTAATTTCATATCATTTTATAATGTTTTAATTAAATATTTGAAATTGGTTTATATAATTAAACTTACCATATATTTTAGTTACTTAAAAATAAATCATTCAATTCGCTTTTTCTCCATCGAGGCTTGCAAATCCCTCTTCGTTATTCTTATAATTCGTACTTTAGAAGGTATGTAGTACGTATTGATTGTCCGACGCTGGAAATACCTCAAACACTTCTGCTTTACGCAGCTTAGCGTACATGCAATCTCCTATCAAACTTATGTCTATTTTTTATTTTCTTCGGTTCTTAAACTATGTATAGTCTTCTTTCGGATTCGTCGCGATTAGATCGTTTTTTACAGTCATTTTAATGATCTTTTCCACTCTATGGTTGTTCTTCTTACTATCCCAGATTACCGATTTTTTCGATCAGGTCCCCCGTGATTATTATTCTATTTGTTTTCTCTTCCTTTTCCATGTTAACCTCAGTTTAGTTTATATATTCTTCGATTTCTTTCCGTTCCTGTTTGGCGAGAAATAGCAGGTTATAGCTTTCGTTCCTTCGACCATTGCATGAGCGATTCCGGTCGATGAGTATGTGGTGCCTTATGTGAAACATTTTCGATTAACGCCGGTTATCCATATCGCAGTTTCACCGTTCTCGTCTTGCAGTCAGTATTCTTCCATCTTGTGTGCATCCAATATTATCACCACGTCTGTCTCTTGAATCATTCGCATTTGCTGCATGATATCTTGCGCGATTCAGCATCTGTTGAGATCGATTTGTAGGACTTTCAATTCCATATTCGTTTCTCGTTCATTTCTATCAACGCCTTTCTGTTGGCCGGACAATTAAAGCTCCGGTAACGTGTCTGATGTGCGGATTCTTTCTTCCTACCTCGCTGCAGATGATACATTTCGGTTTATTCGCGATGCAACCGATCATCGTATAAATCGGGGATCCGCATCTTCTGCAGATTCCCTTAATATCTTTGACTTCTTCGCAATTTCTGCCGATATGTTCCAGTTTATGGCATTTGAAGCATCTCTCTATTTTCGGTAGTACTTTGCAGGGACAAGGTGTTAATGCTATTCTGAGTCGTTTGACCTTCTCCAGCTCTTTACTGTATTTCTGTCCAAATTCAACTAACGCGACTCGGTTCCTCTCCACATCTGTTTTAACAACTTGACCATTCTTTCCATTTTTTTCAGTCTTTGTTTTATGTACTCCTTCATTTCTTCTCTAGTCACCTAACGGGTATATGTCCCTTAGTTGGAGCATTATACTCGCACTCGTATGCGATTCTTCGAATTCTTTTTCCAGAGTTCCTTTTATCTCTTTTATTTTGTTCTCTATACCTGTTTTCTTGTTAAATTCCAGGATTATATCTCCCGCTCTCGATTTTCTTGCGTCATCTTTTCCTATTTCTGTCGTTTCTTCTGCTTTTCCTCATCCCATTGTTTGTCCTTGAATGCTTACTGCTTCTTTAATTGTTTCATTTTTCTTTGTACCGTCCGCAACTAGTTCCATCATGTGTTTGATCTCAGTTTTTTTTATATGCCTGATGTTTCCCATTAATGATTTCTAATATGTCATTAACTTCGTCGTATCCTCGCCCATAATATCTATCATTACGTCTGATGTGTGACTGCCTATTCTTCTATGTGAAAGTGAGGACGTTATTCTCATCGGTAGCTTCTCCATTATCCTGATCTTTCTTTTTGGTTCCCTTACTTCGGCTCCTGATGCTTCTCCTTTCGTGTCTGTGTCTTACGAGGCTTTCTTTTTCTCCTTTATATATGCATTTCGTATCCATTTCTATTTTCCTATATTTTTATGTTATCGACTGGGGGCTCCGAACCGTCTGCTCAATCTTCAATCGCCACGACTCGATGGGGCTGATTCCGTATCCCGAGCCAGCATCACCATTCAGCAGTATATGCACAGCAGCCTCACTCACTTCGGCAGTGCGGCCCGGGGGGGGGGGGGGGGGGCTGCAGGCCCTCGACCATCCTACTGCCTGCTCTGATACGGGCGAGGGACACCCAGGACCACTTGAACTGCGACCAACATCTATCTTATACTCTAACCGATTCATCGTTAAGCGTTTTCCATTAAGCTTGCCGGGATCAGTGATATTGATTCGCTCAATCTAAATTATATTTTTCTCTTTAAGTTTCTCGATTTTTTTAGTTTCTCTCACGATATCGTCTATTTCGTTGTACCTTGCCCGGACGGTATGTTATATAATCTGTTGTTCGATATTTGTAGGATTTCCTCTTAATAAATGCAATGCTTCCACAGATTTTCTTTTTCTTTTCTTTAGTTACGTTGTTGTTATTTTATCCTCTCTATCCTCCACATTTCCTTTCTGCACCATCCCGAAACCGGCGTTATACGATTACATCATGATGGCGCCCCGGTCTCGCTACCCCGAGATCGAGTGTTCTCCCTTGCATCTGTTGATTTGTATATGTGACATATTGGAGAATATTTCCACTTATCCTTTGTATTTTTCGAATTACGTTTTAATTAGATGTATATTAGATACGCGTCAAAATATCGGACTTCCGTACGATTTTTTAGTAAAGTCTTATTCTTTTCCGACTGTTCGTTTTCATTTCACGATAGGCGCTCCTGTATTCGATGCAGACCCGCTCCAATTGAATCAGCCGATTACTATATCATATTACGTGAATAAAGGTTCAATCGGAGCGGATCTCTGCCACTCCGTAACTATGGAAAGCTTACTGCATAGCCTCATCCCTGTGAAAGTTAGCGTAGTTAGGTTACGCTAGGTTAGGTTAAGTTGGGTTATGTTTGCGAATGTTTGTAGGTTGCTCAGTTATTTTGGGTTAGATTTAAGAAGGCGTAGGTTTGATTTGTTTATGTTTATGAAAGGTAATGCTAGATTGTGTTAGGTTGGGTTAGATTTGAATGAAGGCAGGTTGAGTCAGATTAGGTGTAACTGAGGTTAGGTTGGTTTAAATTAAGTTTAGTGGATGTTAGATTAAGTTAAGCCAAGTAAGAGATGGATTACCGATAGCTGACAATGCCATCCGTTGATAATTCTTAAGTTCCCGGCTATTGGCAACAATATTGTTGCCCGCCATTATATCATAATTTATCGACCACACAGGCATCATTTACTGTCGTTATATCGTGAGTTACCGACCGCAGGCAACACCAGTCGTTCATAAGTCATGAGTTACCTACTATTGGCTGCTCCAGCTGTATGTGAAAGCATGCGCTGTCGGTTATTGGTAACACCAGTCGTATATAATTTATGTATTATTAAGCACAAGCAGCACCGTCGTTCGATCGCGAGTAACTGACCACCAGCAGCACCATCCATCGGCAACTTATAAGTTATTCTTAATGGGAGCACCCATCCGTAGGAATGTTGTGGATTTGTCGTAGTCCACGATATTTTCTTCTAATTAACTTTCACTGAGGATGGCTTTTATATAACAATTTTATTTAACAGCAACAAGTCTTTACAATTAAGGTAAACTGAAGTAGGAGCTAAGAAATACAAATCTAGATTTGGCAAAGGCAAATTGTGATGTGTACTCTTTGATGGCGAAGAAATAAGTGAATAATTAATTTGAAAAGCGTAGAAATTTGAAAGACGTCGCAAACGAGAGTCTCTTGTTTATAGATGACGTGAATTAATTTTGAAACAATTTCCTAACGAAAATGTACCCTCCGAGGAGCGGAAGTAGATGGCTGTGAATGTGTCTGCTTATATGCGGAAGTCGGTAACGTCGGTAACGCCACAATGTATTGACTCGTTTCGCCATTTCTTCAATCACTCCTGAAGCAGAATTGCGAACAGCTTGAGCAGTTTTCACAGAGATGACTCCACCGGTCTGACAACAACGAACGCCACATATTTCTCTTGGGTTCTCACAAAACCATTTGCCACGCAACTCAGTGCTGAAAGGGTTAATAATGCTAGCGCTATTACTTTAACCAGGCATAGAATCCATAGATATGAAAAATTATAATCTTATGAATAATATCAATTCTAGAGGATCATTTCTAGTGTAAGTATAAAAGTTCTGTTTTAGTTGTAGAAATAAAATTCACTAATATGACACTATACTTATTTTCAGGTCCAAGATATGCTTACCTTTATAAATATCAGCCTACCACTAACTATAAAAATTAAACAAATATGGTTTCAAACTCGTGTCGATTATCTAGTATCCAAGTTTGGAATCTTAATGTGTGCTCTTGGAAGGGCCGATGAATATGAAAATGATGGTATTGCTGTGAATGCAGACTTGTCAAAGACTGCAGTAAATTATATATATTTCTAATTTCATTTTTAAGAAAAATAATTCTCTCAATTTAAGATTGCCTTGCGCACGTGTTGTTTCAGTTATACATATGGCTGCGATAGAGATGTTAGGTGGTTCAGAATCACAAAATTATAGTGGGAAGCTGGAAATAATGGGTGATGCAATGTACGCATTTATTTTGCAAAGACAGTAAATCTGTTTCTAATCAGTCTTTAATCGATGAGGCAATATTAAAAAACTGAAGGGATGTCTGATTTTACCTATTCTGCGTGTAATACAGGTGTGAATAATTAACTAAAGATTTACAATTAATACATGAATGTATAATTTATATTTTAGTAAACAAATCAATTTATTTTACAGAATAAAAAGATTATTGTAAGATAAATTGTTGCCTGATTTTTTCCTAGAGGAGAATTTGGATAATTATGTATAACAATTGAAAAGAACGAACACTTTATACAGATAAATCAGAGGAAAAGATCATGCAAATATTAACTGTCATCCAAACTAATTTAAACAGCGAGTTTGTTAACAAAACTGTAAGCTCAAATACTATATTGTTCATTATGGTAAAAAAAAAATGTATTAGTCCTCGTACATTACAGAACATCATAGATCAGTCCGATTAATTGCCCAAGCAACCATAATTCAAGAGTTAATTAACATCATTTTTGCAAAAATTTACAATATGTAAATATCGTAAATTTTAATGGTGACGAAGCTGATACACGGTTTTTGGATCTTAAAAATGGTAAAAACCTAGTCCACCACTAGGTACAACATTAACAATGGATTTCCAAAATTTTCTCACAATGCTTTCTCATTAAAAAAATATATCTTTTACGTTCAACTTAATTGGAAATGCAAAATAATTTTACTAATAACATAATATTATATATCTTTCGGAGAATTAAAACTTGCATCGACAAAGCCGTAGTGGGAAAGTTGAAAATTAGGGGTGATCTACGAAAAGCAATGAAATTAGAGAAATTAATGGTCAATTTAAAGTCGAAACTTACTTTAAAAAATTAAATACCGTCTTCTTAGAAAGAACCGACATATTAACTATTTAAGGAAAAATTATTCATACTTATAAAAATTTTGTTACTTTTTTAAAAAGTTTAATATGATATAAAATATTTAAAATATGAAAAAAACTAAAATAAAATATATTTTTATATATTTTTGTAATTTATTTTCTAACGCTAAATGATAAACATTAAATAAATTACGTTTGAAAATATTAATTTATGGAGATTGAACTTTACTCATATATTTATAATAAAATGAACATAGTTATACATTTTCAATATTTTCTTTCGAAACAATGAGCAAAGATATAACGTACTTTCTTATTATAGTTGTAGCTGCTTCACAAGTTCTGAAAATGATAAAATAGACCAACGCCAGCAAAAAGTCTAATGTTTCATAATTATTTTATAGTTGAAAGATTATCAAGCTTTATGCCTGGATGGTTGCTTATATACAAGTATAACTGCCAAAATGAAATGAGATCACAAAGTGACATTTACACACCTGCGTGCTGCAATTTTGACGTATTTAAATTTCTGTAGCAGTTGCAGAAGTACCACGTAATAGGTTTCATAGTTAAAAAATGGCATAAGATTTTCTGTAGAATATCAAGTGGATGTAAAGCTGCTATTGCACAGCAGACAGCATTCTTCACTGGAAGAATTTTTCTTCGAATGTGTTGACTCCAGATTTATTTGAATTGTTCTCGTTTAGAACACTAAAACTGAATGACATGTCCCTTGACACAGTAGGCCGTTAACCACGATACCCAGCAGATACAAGGTTCCTTTATCTGAAATTAAGGCAGGCCTTCTTTGTTTCCAAACTTCTTTACATTGCGTTATATTCTTAAGACTCTTTGTAAGAACAGAAACGCTACATGGATTAAAAAAGTGTAATAGTTTAATTTATATAATGTTGAACATTTTAAATCCGTTTACGTCGCTTTGCTTGTTATATATGTTTATCACCTGGCGCTAAACCAACTACTACTGCCACCATTTGGAAATTACACCAGATCTAATGAAACATGCTTAGATTGCAAATGTGTATTTACTGTATCCAGAAGAAATGAAATTACGTTGACAGAAGTACCAGCTAGTTCTCCACGCCTATCTGAAACAACATTATATCATCTTGTTAAACAATAATATATTAAATGTGACTTGGACTTTTATATTTGAATTTATAAACATCGAACAAATAAATATGTTTTTCTTGCTATTCATATCATTATACTTTCAGTAATATATTATGTGCTGTCATTTGATATATTAACTGCTTAATTGTATTTTGCAACGAACCTTACGCACTAAACACTGTTTTTACTCCTCATACGAGTGGATAGTTCTTCGTGTTATATTCTTATATCGCTTTGATTATAAGATTGTATGATATTGTTTTTATGCAGTCATGTATAATTATGTACATACAAATTCGCAATTAAGTAGCTATGTGTTCAAATTTAATTCCAAATAATGCTCTAGAAAGCATCCCAGATAACAAACTGCAAGATGGTGGCGACACCTATACCAGCACTATATTGCCACTTCTGAGGAGTGTCATCTGATCCGTAGCCATTTGTGACCGAATTCATTAGCTAAAATGCCAGAACGTGTTACCAGCACGTTCTAGATAAGCGTAGCAGACCGTATGAATCGCGCAGCACCAGGACCATCATGATATGCGTGTCAGCGCACCATTCATGAATCTTCTCAGCAATGACGTAGGGTCACATTTGGTAATGGGGAACCTCTGCTTCCATACAAATTAGAACCGTTAGATGTCAGTAGATGTTCAACATATGAGTATTGTTAGACATTTTGATAGTCGTTTTCCTATATTTATAGTTATTGAGAGAGTCGTATATATTTCTTTCAACCCGTCATAAACTAAAAATATTATTTATAAAAAAGTATTACTAAGAATATAAAAATTAACGCTGTTGCGTCCCTAACTTCGCCTTGTGTAATTTCTTAAATAACATGCTGTGATCGTATTTAATATAACCCTCAATTGCATGAATTTGTAACGATGAATTAAGGAAAATGCCTGCGCCACTACCACGCGCGTAGCTATGGTGAGCTGATAGTATCATTGACACGGCCGTGTAGCCCGTGTGCTATATCGCGGTGCATTAATAATGCCGTGGTACGAGTGTCGTTCGTTGCTCGTTGTTTACCAAACATAGGTTGTTTGCAAACCTATGACCGGTTACTTTCATTTTTTAAAATGAATTGATATGTTCATTCTTCCGTAATATGATAGAGAGTTTTAAAACGAGTTCAATGACCTGCAACATGAAGCCATTGAAGGTTACAAAAAGTAAAGAAAGGCGATAATGCTTACGGTTTTGATAGTAAATGAGACATACGTATTGTAAACAGTGGTGGAATGCGTAATGTTTACTGTTTACTTCACTGTCAATAAACACTCTTCGAAGGGCATTTTAATAATTTGCAGGATAAGTTAAACATGATAAGATTAGTATTGAAATATCGGTTCGATTACGTTTGCTTAGGCTGTTCTTTGTGTCGTCCATTTTATAAGTACTGAGCTGCGGATACCTGAGGACAGCTCACAAAATTGTTGAACTATGAAAGATTATCATTGTGAAATTGAATCAAAAGGTATTTAAATTCCATTAGATTGCAAACAAATCTTAATATTCCATTTTAAATAGTAAAGTAAAATACTCGTTACAAAACTACAAGAATGGATACATACGTCACTAAGATAAAAAATTATTTACAAGAATTAGATAAGAATATCTCAGCAAATTTTCAACATTAAGTTAGCGAACCAAGCAATTGGTTGTCAGTAATTACGAATATGAAAAATTCTTGAACATTTCAACAGAAAGATGATCTAATCAGTAGATAGAAAAATCAAACAGATTTATTGTCTGCCCTACACCAGGACGGTGATCAGGCGTGCTTCCTCATCTAGACGGGTATACGCGACGGAATCTACCATCTAACAACTAGTTACTCCCACCTCACTGAAAGGGGCGATGGAAAAATCCAGATGTGCCGCGGCGCCTTTCCCAGCGGGCGAGTCCTTCAGCTACACCGTCGGAGAGGACGAATCCTAACCGCCGGAGCACCTACGGGGAACCTCGGGGAGGCGAACTCGCTACGTATACGCGAACACGCTCACTCTGACCCTTTTTGAATTAGGATGCATCATTTGGCCAAATTTATAGATGATCCAGACTGCCAGCCCAGTCTATTCATGTTTGCCCTACGAAAGTGTCTCGGACTAGCTTGAGCAAATCGATAATGCACCAAACCTCCGAGTCCAGTTTAATTCGATAACCCCAGAGCCCCGTTAGCCACCGGGCAAGCCCGGCGCCCAGGTTCCACCACGAGGAAGTGGGGATGGGTACTTCCTGGACACCCAGGTTCTGGAACCCAGAAAAATCAAACATTCAATTTCAATTCCAGAATACAACTGTGATGTCCGCCGAACCTCCCGGTACCTCCTACACCCCCCGGCAGAACCGCATACAGCGTCTGCCGCCATTGCAGAGACGAACATACCGATACACGGTAACACAGTCTGATCACCGAACTAAGGCAGCCACCCTCGCACCAAGGAGTTGAACCACACGGTCGCGCCTCGACGCGCATACGTCAGACAGTTGGAGCAGACACCAACCATAGCTTCCGCACGAGGACCATTTCACGCACCACGATGGTCGCCCGCAGTTACGCACACATATTCGTATTATACTCATGTCTATAACCAAGCGAATTCTAGTATTTAAGCATACGGCACTCTATGTACAAACAGGACGCAACACACAAGTATAGCATAAGTCATTTCATGTGTAATCATAATTTTAGAAAGCGTATTATTCATAATTAGAGCCGCGCCAGCTCACGCCGGCCGCGCACGTCTCACCACGACCGTCCGCACCATCGCGAGTGTCGAGCGTCCGCCCCACTCCAAGGCCTAGCGACTCGCGTTCCCGCGCGATCCGAGGAGGTCGCTGATCCGCGAGTCAACGGAGAGATCAAGCCCAGCGCTCGATGAGTACAGATCGATCCAAGCGCTCATCGCGACCGTACCTATCATGCCTCCGGGCCTTACTCCACCTCACTTGAAGATGTTTGCTATTTCGGTACTATTTTAACTCAGAATTCAAGTTGCTATTTCCAATTCTAACTTTAATTTTATTCTAAATCAATGATTCTAGTACTTAGTCATTCTTAGCATAGGGCAGTAAAGTGTAAGCTTAGGTTTTACTTAGAATATATTTTATTTTTACCAGTATTTACAATCTCTCATTATTCTCGAAGCATTCCTTGCCTTATATTAAATTAAATTCATTACGATACGAAGTTTTTCACGAGTTCACGCGTCTTCCAAAATCATTCAAGGAGTTCTGACCATTAGTCACGCGTAGTTACCGACCAGTTAGAGTGGCCCTCCGCTTAGCTGCACCAATCCACAGTTCGACTAAGGAGAACATATCCATCGTTTTCCATATCTCTGGATTGGCAAACTAGAGCGGTCCCCTCCGCTAGTGGATCCGTATCTGGTGTTTTGGAATCTGATTTGAATGCGCTTTTCCGCTATGAATAAACGAACTCGACGCGTGGGAAGGAAGAACTTCCCGCATTCTCCAGTGCGCGAATACGTAGATACAAGCAGTTACTCCATCGTCGACTACTGTTCCGTCTCATCTCCTGCTGTCTGCCGACCGGACAGCCTTTCTGCATCGCCGCCTCCGTCCCCGATCCGCACCAGAGATCAGCCTGCCTGGGTACTCGTTCCATTGTCGATTCCGCCTCACAGCCCATACGCAGGGTCCATACAGGGGAAGATCCTCGCCGACGACGATACCTGGAACGAGGTTAGTAATTAGCGGTTTCCAAGATTTCGAAAGTAAATCCCCTTTTTTATATACTTCCTTCCGTGACTTTCGCGCAGTTTTCCGCGTTCCAAAGAGAACCCGGTCTTCGACGCAATTGTGCGAGCCGAACCGCTCGAGGCTGCGTGTTACTCTGAAAACCGGTTAATTTTCCGCGACCCGAGACGTGACATATCTATAAGAGGTAAAATATTTGGAAAACTTTAATTATAGTCTTCAATGCAAGCAGTTGGACAGTATTTCAATTTTTAAGAAAATTGATGAAAGTCAACCATTTTCAAATGGTCAGGATCTTTGCTGTTTGAGCACTAAGTGACTAACAATTAAAGCTTATGCAGACCCGTTTATAACCGAGTTACTAAATAATAATCAACACTTAGTAATCATTTAAGAACTTAAACGATTACACCTCGCATACATATAAAAATATTGAAAACGTGAAGTGTAAGTGGTTTATCAAAAATTCTTCTAAAAGTACGGACGAAGCCAGTAAGTGTCTTTGTTGAAGTAAGCAAGTTCTAACGTTTTAAGCAGCGCGATGGCCCTTATCTGCCTACGTTTCATAGCAAGTAAGTTCTGAAGTTCTATGAAATATGAATGAGTTCTCAAATTCTCAGTTCAACATTTAAAATTATGTATGTTCTATATATTTATGTTAAGTTTTGGTCCCTATCAGTTTATACGATTCAGAGTACGTAAGATGCAAAGTTCTATGCAACATGATTTCGCTTCGGATTTCTGCGTTCGATAGTAGGCACTTTCTAAATCTCCATGCAACGCGATGAAACTTCACAGTCCTACGTTTCAAAGTAATTCCTAAAGTTCCACGAAAAGGGATGTCGCATATGAGTGTCTACACGTCAGAGTAAGTAGCTAATAACAAATATTTTGTGCTACAAGATGGTGCTTCCCATTTCTACGCTTCAAAGCAAGTATGTAATGTTCTATGCATCGCATTATGTTTACCTGCTTCTACACTTTAGAATAATGTGAATGCTCTAATTCCCTGCAACGGAATGGCCCTACATAGTGTCTACGTTTCAGAGCAATAGAGTTCCTATGCTCCATGCAATGCGATGGCGCATCTCATTTCAGCGTTACAAAGTAAGTAAGCAGTAACATTCCATGCATTGCATTATGCTTATTTGCTACCACACTCCAAACGAATGTGAATTCTACAGTTTCAAGCAACAAGATGGTGCTTCATAATCTCTGCATTTTAAAACAATAGGATTCTAATGCTACATGGATTGCAATGGCATCTCATTTCAAAGTTCCAAAATAAGTAGGCTGCAATTTTCTATGCACTACAATATACCGATCTGCTTCTATATTTCAAAAGAAAGTGAAATCTATAGTTCCTTGCAACGGGATGGTGTTTCAGTGTCTGCGTTTTGAACGAGCAGAGTTCTGATGCATATGCATCGCGATGATGCATATCATTTCAACGCTTCAAAGTAATTAGGTTGTAATGTCTTATGTATCACATTATGCCTCTCTGCTACTACGCTTCAAAAGAATGTGAATCTTACAGTCGCTTGCATCGGGATGGCAATTCATAGTATCTGCTTTTCAAACCAATAGATTACTTTGTGCATCGCGAGGGCGCATATCATTTCAGCGCTTCAAAGTAAGTAGGTTGTTATGTTCTACGCATCGAAATCTTCTCATTTGCTTCTATGCTTCAAAATAATAAGCTAAATTAATTAAATTCAAAAGCTAAATTAATTTCCCGTTTGAAGGATGTTGACCCAGACGGAACGTGGATAGATGACAAGCTGAAGGAGGTTCGTGAAGATAATGAAGGGTCGTGTGTTGATGTATCATCAAACGTGCAGTCAGCAATGAATTTACAGCAACGAGAAATTGGTTTTTCCATAAAGGAAAAAGAATTAGCAGAAAGTGAGTTAATTATGTTGCGCCTTGAGTTAGATGCGATGCGTTGTTAGTGGCGGTGACAATCTCTTGGCATTGAATAATGGCAATGAATGTAATGTTTTATCTGAAATTAGTTAGCGGCGAACGAATATTTCGGCAGTTGCAAATGTACTTTGTAAATTTGATGGCAAATCTGGTGATTGTGAAATTTGGAAGAAGCAGATCAATTTGTTGAAGACGATATATAAATTGGAAGATGACGTTACACGATTACTTATCGGTATGCGACTGAAGGGAAAAGCACTTGAATGGTTTCATTCGAAACCAGAATATATAACTATGCTATTCAACCGACTGTAGGAAGAATTAAGAGTTACGTTTTATCATCCACAAAGCAAGTTTGAAATAAGGAAGGAATTTGAAGAGCAATTGTGGAAGAAGAACGTGACATTTCATGAATATTTGCACGAGAAAATCATCTTTAGAAATCGAGTACCAATCAACGACCATGAAATACCTGAATACTTGATTGACGGCATCCCCGATGAAATGCTCAGGAGCCAGGCGCGTATTCAACAGATTACAAAACCCATCAACTTTCGAAAGCGTTTGAAGAGGTAATTCTCCGAGATCAAGGTTTGTCGAGTGCACAAATGTCAACAAAGTTTGAAAAGTGTGAAGACAGTTTCAATAGAAATGAACGAAAAGAGGTGGTCAATGTGGGTGAGATAAAAGAGTTTACCGGTAATATTGTACGATGTTATAATTGCGGTGAGCATGATCATATTAGCATGAATTGTCCAACGAAAGATCGCGGTGTAAACTGTTTTATATGTCAAGAACGTGGACATATTGTATCGAAATGTCCCAAAAAATCTAAAGCGAGTGAAGAGAGCTGCGCGACATTAAGAGGTTCGCACCGAAAGTATCTCAAAAATGTTTTACTTAATAGATACGAGATCGAAACATTAATCGATTCAGGAAGTGATTTTAATTTAATTCGCGCAGACGAATATATTAAGCTTGGTTTTTCGCAATTACGACGCAATTACATTTCGATGGTATAGATTCAAAGAATGATACGACATTTAGTGAATTTCAAGTAGAAATTACCGTAGATGGGCACTCATATTCGATTTGTATACAAGTAATCTTCAATACCATTGTTCGGCACAAGCTGTTGATAGGAATGAATTTCTTAAATGTAACCTATGTTAGCATTAGAGGTGGTAAAGTAAACTTTCGTCCATTACCAAAAGTAACGCGCAAAATTGTTGAAAGAGAAAATATTGTACCGGAAATATTTAAAATAGATGTAACGAGTGACATGTTAGAAGTAAATTAGCGAGTGGCAATAGAATATCTTGTTAGTAATTACAAGCCGAGTAAAACCTTTAAACCTGAAATTGCAATGAAATTAATATTGAAGGCGAAGAGTCTATATATCAATCGACGAGACGATTGTCAGCGTCGCAAAAAGTGATTGTTAATGTGCGACAGGATAAATCAAGTCGAAAGTATACAGCATTTATTGTACCAGATGGTCATCATGAATTCATACGAGTCCCTTTTGGTCTATGTAATTCAGCAGCAGTTTTTCAAAAATTTATAAATACCATATTTAGAGATCTTATTTGAGACAGAATATTTCTAGCATACATACATGATTCGATTATTTCATCAAATGATATTGATAGTGGGATCAAAAATCTTGAAAGGATTTGAATTTTTGCGAGCGGAACTGGTTCAATACTCAGCTGAGAAAAGTGTTGCTTTCTGCAAACTTCTGTCCAATTTCTCGGGCATGTAATCAACAATGGTTATGTTCGCCCCTCACTAAAATTGATGCAGTCCGACGGTTTCCAATGTTAAACACGTACAAAGTTTTCTAAGACTAATCGGGATTTTCCGTAAATTTATTCGTGAATACCCTGTAATCGCATGACATTTGTCTAACCTTCTGCGAGCGAATGCTTAATTTTGTTTTGGAGCAACTGAAAAGGAAGCATTCACACGACTTAAGCTTTTATTGAGTGAGAAACCAATATTGAATTTGTATCAAGTAGAAGTAAAGACGGAGTTGCATACAGATGCTTCTGCGTTAGGATACAGATCGATTTTATTTCAAACAAATAACTAAGATCAACCTTTTCAACCTGAATATTATTTTCTAGTTGTATCGGGTAAATGCTTTTACAAAATTTACATGGCTTTATGCTACAAAATCTATTACTACAGCTTAAGTTTTGTCACGCCTGAAGAAGCAAGCGACTATTTTCTGTATTCCGCGTCGTATAATTTCTGATAGGGGAACCGCTTTCAGTGCAAATGTTTGCAAGCAATATTGTCAAGAAGAAAATATAGAATATGTTTCAAATACAACAGGAATTCCTAGAGCTAATGGTCAAGTTGAACGTCTTAATAGAACATTCATACTATTGTCAGCAAAATTAGCTGCACCTGAGCTCTGTGAATAATGTAAGTACTTAGAAGTAGATCAACAATGTTTGAAATCAGCAATACATCGAAGTATTGGTAGGTCACCATATCATCTTCTCTCTGGGTCACATTCGCGTCTTAGAGGTCATCTTGACATCCGACATATACTTGAAAAGGAACGGATCATACGTTTTCAAGATAAACGCGATGAAGTACGACTTCAAGCAAGCAAAAATATATCCAGGATCCAACCACAGAATAGGCGAACCTTTAACAAGAGTAGACGAAAGGCTAGAATTTATCGTGAAGGAGATCTAGTAGCAATTAAACGTATGCAACAGAGTCCTGGTCTAAAAATAGCTCATAAATATTTTGGACCGTATGAAGTTACACAAGTTTTACGCAATCAACGATTTGTATTTCGAATGGTATGGGAAGGAGAAGGACCCTTACAAACATCTACATCAGCAGATTCTTTGAAATTGTGGATCGACGAAATCAATGTTGATTTATCTGAAATCGAAGACGACATGAATGAAGACATTCGGGACAAACGTTCATGCAGGACGGCCGAGTGAAGGATAACGAAATTATCTAAATCTGAAAGCTAATCAATAATTCAAGTTTCAAATGTTACGTGCATGGAACATTCTAGAATGCGAGAGAGCGAATGTGCGGAATAAATGATATTTCTGGTATATGTTTTGACACGATGAAGCAGTTGTTGATTAGCAGTTGTAGGAGTAATATCTCAGTTGAAAGGAACTATCTAATCATTTTCAAAATCTTGTAATTGTCTCTAATTAATGAGTTTCTTACATTACGCATACAAAATTATAGCTAACTTAATTCGATACAAACAAATGAAATGCGCAGTCGCATTGCATGGAGAACTAGAATCCTATTGTTTTGACATGCAGACACTGTGAAAGATCACCCTGTTGCATGGAAGCGTATAATTCACAACCTTATGATGTGTAGAAGCAGATAAGCTTAGTGCTATGCTTAAAGGATTACTGCCTACTTACTCTAAATGTTGAATCGAGATGCGTTATAACATGGCATGCAGCATTAGAACTCTACTGCTTTGACATGCAGGTACTATGAAGTGCCATTCCGCTGCGTGGAACTGTAGAATTTACATTCTGTAGAAATGTAGAAGCAGATACGCATAATGCCATGCATAAAAGATTAAACGCTGAAATGTGGTGCACCATCGCAATGGATGAAGCATCAGAGGAAGTTGCATGGAACTGTATAATTCAGATTCTGTAGAAATGTAGAAACAGATAAGCATAAACCGATGCAATGAGCATTAGAACTTACTGTACCTATTTTGAACTGTTGAGATGAAATCCGATATCGCGATGCATGAAGCATTAGAAACTAAATGCATCGACACCTATAAATCTAGAAACGCTATCTCTTAACAAGGAAGTGTAGGATTCACCTTCTATTGACGTTAGAAGTTGCGAGGAAGTATAGACATCACATTCCTTTCAAGTGCAGAAGCAGAAAAGCATAGTGAGATGTATAGAGCACGAAAATCTACATAAGTACTCCGAACTGTTGATATGAAATGCCATATCGCGGTTTATGAAGCTTTGAAATTCTATTGCTTCGATACATGGACTGCTAGACACACTATTCCGTAGCAAGATAGTATGGGATTTACATTCTTCTCAAGTTCAGATGCAGATACACAATAACGCGTTGCATTGTATATTACATCTTATCACGAAACAACGAAGTGAAATGCGACATCGCTTCGAATGCACGACTAGAACTCTACTGCTTCGACACGTTGACATCTACAAACCGTATCCCCTCGGAAGGATGTGTAGAAATTTCATTTTTTTGAAGCGTAGAAACAAATATGCATAATGAAATGTATAGAGCATAATAATATACTTACATACTACAAACTGTTTGTATGAAATGCGATATCGCGATTTATGTAGAATTAAAGATATGTAGCTTCGATACGTAGACACCTAGAAACGCTACCCAGTAGCAAAGAAGTGTGAGATTTACATTCTTTTGATGTGTAGACGCAGATACACGAAACGCGTTGCAGTGAACTTCTTATCATGTAACATTGAATTGTGATGCGACATCACGTCGAATGAAGTATTAGAACCCTATTGCTTCGACACATAAACATCTACAAACACTGTCCCTTTGCAAGGGAGTGTGGAGTTCACATTCGTTGGCAATGTAGAAAAGATAAACGTAACGCGTTGCATTAAATATTACATCTTACATTAAACATTGATTTAAAATCGCAACATCGCGATGAATGTAGTTCCTTACTATTTAAAGTGAAACATTGAGATTTGTTTACAATCTAATGGAATTTAATTACCTTTTGATTCAAATTCTTCTTATAAAATGGACGACAAACGAACAGCCTAATCAAAAGTAATCAAACCGATTTTTCAATACTAATATTATTATGTTTAACTTATCCTGCAAACTATTAAAATGCTCTTCGAACAGTGTTTACTCACTTCCTTCCACCACTGTTTGCAATACGTATGTTTCATTCACTATCAAAACCGTAAGCATTATCGCCTTTCTTTACTTCTTGTAGCCTTTAATGGCTTCATGTTACAGGTCGTTGAACTCGTTTTGAAATACTCTATCGTATTATGCAAGAATGAACATACCATTTCATTTTAAAAAATGAAGGTGATCTTCAAATATCCAACATACCTCCACTTACAAAAGACTATTTTCATCAACGTCTGGGTCCTTGATACAATTTTATATCAGCAAAAATTTCTATGGAACTTATTGTTTCGAGAATATCTGAGATGCTAATTATCACTGCGCAACCCTGTATATTGCTATGGATGTACCCAACAAGGCAACGATGAACAAAGTTAAATTTAATATTATGATGTTTATTATAATACTTATAATATATTTGTTTTTCTGGAATTTAGCCAAAAAACAGTGTTCACGATGTCGACAGATGAATGCATTTGCCTTACAATTACAAGAGCGGACAGTTTAGAATGTAGAATATTTATTTTTTGCGCTAACTGAATCATTGCAAACGTTAAGTAAAGTACGTGCCTTTCAAAACAGTCAGATGCAAATTACCATACAACGTTTCCAAGAAATGGTACATGCCACTCTTTTTTAATTCCTGTTTTTGTAATCAGAGCAAACTTAATTGAAATATCCTCAAAATTTGAAGACAAAAAGTTATTATAATCTTACGCAACATATATGATGGTGATAAAGGATAAGTATACGGAACTGAAAGTGGAAAGTAGCGAGCAGAAAAATAAACTGACGGAACAATAAAATCTGTTAAACAAAAAACTACTGCACAAAATCAGGTATAATAAATATTACTTCTGCTCAAAAGCTATAATAAAATTGGACCGAAATGGATATAAAACAGGCAATAATATTTAAACGTTCTATTCTATGGAAAGGCAAATATTTCAACGAGAAAAAATGTATTACTTACAAATTACTTATGTTCGCAGAGATCTCACTAATTCAGGCTTCTTGTCTTGCAGAACTAATCATTCATTTAACATGGAAAGGAATCGAGGAATTGTAAGAGATTTTGATATTTCATAGCCTCACTCGATACGTCGATTGGATAACGTAAAACATCGGAAACTAATTGCATCTACACCTTCAGACCTTAAATATATAATTGCAACAACATATTTAATTCCATTCTAATAACATGTTTCTAATTATTTATATCTATGCCTAATAAATATATTAATCGAATAAGTTGCTTTACAAAAGAATAAAAGAATCTGAGTATTACAAATCTGAGCATTACATAACGAACATGCATTACATATATAATGTTTTATGTAACAAAAGATGAAGACCAAAAAGATCGTACATAAGTTAAATCCACAATGCGGTCATAGAGATGCAGAAGCGGCAAAAATTCCAAGCAATAATTAACAAAATTCAAACAGGGGAAAGTGAAAATTCATCTCCTTGATGATGATAAGAAACAAGTCTGCCTCATGCACTACAATATCCCAAGCAGCCAGCGATTGGCACGCCAATGACAACGGATGGAACGAATTCCGTGACAGAACTGTGCAAAGACAGTGCACCTACACAGCTTTCGTAACGGCATACTATTAGTACTGGGGCGACACTTGTATCACGGCACTACTAATGCACCGCGCTATAGCACACTGGCTACACGGCCGTGGCAATGACACTATCAGCACACCATAGTTACACGCGTGGTAGTGACGTAAACTGACATTTACTAATAGGAAAATTGATTCCACAAAAATTATAAGCGAATATGAAAAATTGCTAAACCAAGCAGTTTATTTATTTTGATTCCAAAATAGATACACCGGCACGAAACAGAAATGTAAAAACTCGACATTATTATTCTCTGTAAACTAGCTCAATACGGCGATTTTTTTGATAAAGTCGTTAATTACTTTATCATAAAAATATATACATTTATTTTATATGTATTTTTCTCAATTGATCGTTACAAATTCATGCAGTTGAGGGTTATATTAAATACGACGACAGCATGTCATTTAAGAAATTACATGAGGCGAAGTTAGGGACGCAACAGCATGAATTTGTACTTTGTAAATAATACTGTTCTTATAAATAATATTTTTAGTTTATGACGGGTTGAAAGAAATATATACAACTCTCACAATAACTATACATATACGAAAACGACTATCAAAATAAATATTAATACTCATATGTTGAACATCTAACGGTTCTAATTTGTATGAAAGCACAGGTACCCCATTACCAAATGTGGCCCTACGTCATTGCTGAAAAGATTCATGAATGGAGCGATGATACGCGTATCACTATAGTACTGGTGCTGCGTGATTCACACGGTGTGTTATGCTTGTTTGGAACGTGCTGGTAACATGTTCTGGTATTTTAGCTAAAGAATCTGGCCGCAGATGGCTACGGATCAGCTGAAACTCCTCGGAAGTAGCAATATAGTGCCGGTATGGTGTCGCCGCCATCTTGCCCTTTGTAATCTGGGACGCTTTTCAGAGCATTATTCGGAATTGAATTTGAACACATAGCTACTTAATCGCGAATTTGTATGTACATAATTATACATGACTGCATAAAAACAATATCATATACTTTTATTACCAATGCGATATAGGAATATAAAACGAAGAACTATTCATTCTTATCAGGAGTAAAAGCAATGTTTGGTACTCAAGGTTCGTTGTAAAATATAATCAAGCAGTTAATATATCAAATCACAGCACATAATAAATCACTGAAAGTATAATGATATGAATAGTCAGAAAAACATATTTATTTGTTAGATGTTTATAAATTCAAATTTGAAAGTCCAAGTCACATTTAATATATTCTTGTTTAACCAGGTGATTTGGTGTTGTTTCAAATAGGCGTGTAGAGCTAGCTGGTACTTCTGTCAATGTAATTTCATTTCTGCTGCAACCTAAGCAAGGTTTCATTAAATCTGGTGGATTTTCCAAATTTTAGAAAGGGATGATGGTAGTAGTAGTTGGTTCCGCTCCAGGTGATAAACATATACAACAAGCAAAGCAACGTATTTAAAAGCAACGGATTTAAAATGTTCAAGATTATATAAATTGAATTATTACACTTTTATAATCCATGTAGCGTTTCTGTTCTTTGTAATTTACAAGGAGTCTTAAGAATGTAACGCCATGTAAAGAAGTATGGAAACAAGGAAAGCAGACCTTAATCTCAGATAAAGTTGTGGCGACCACCGTAGTCGCCTTTGCACCCCGTGGCGCAGGGCGGAAGAGCACACTTAACCCTCGAAGCGAAGAGACTGGAGACATTAAACATATTGAGGATGATTTCTACGAACGTGCCCCCTCCTTTTCGGCATCGAAATGAGGGGGTGACAAGCAGATAAAATGTGAGGGAAAGGAGCCCTCAAGATCAGTATGTTTAGAGTGAGCTTGAAGCTACGTGCCTAGCGTCTCTAGCGTTGACTTTCAATCTGTCTTTGTTGAAATAAATTATTTTGTTATATACTTCCGAGTGTTATTCAACCACACCCACGGGTTTCCCAAATTGGTGACCCCGACGTGATTTACATATAAAAACGGGAACGCGTGAGTGCGTGGTAGTTATCAGTTTTTTTTTTTTTTTAACATTCGGTGAAATTATTATATACACTAACATGGAGGACGCCTTCAATTCCACCATGGTTGACGTTTCCTTGGCGGAAGGAAGTAGGGAGGTAATTAGCCTCGCAGCAGCTCCGATTAAGGTACCCGCATTTTGACCCCAGAAGGTAGCCCTTTGGTTCCATCAGCTTTAGGCACAATTCGCGATAGCGCGAATTACTAAAGATGAGACGAAGTTCGGGTACGTTGTGGCTCAATTGGAAGGTAAACACGCTGAAGAAGTAGAGGACATCATTTGCAACCCACCGGTCGCGAAGAAATATGACACAATCAAGGCCGAATTAATTAAACGCCTTTCCGACTCGGATACTACCCGAGTCCGGAAATTGTTGGAGGCCGAAGAAATGGGCGACCGTACGCCTACACAATTTTGGCGGCGGCTAAAAGAGTTAGTCAGTTCCGCCGTCAATGAAGAATTCTTAGTGGAGATGTGGAAAAACCGGTTCCCCACGAAGATGCAGCTGGTCTTAGCTGCCACATCCGACAAGGACGGGGCTAAGCTGGCAGAAATAGCGGACCGGGTCCACGAAATTCCAGTAGCAAGCGAAAGGGTTGCTGCTACCTCTCAATCGTCGGAGATAGATACCTTACGCGGCGAACTAAACAAAATGAGTGCGCGGTTAGAGGCGTTGTTAAATGATCGCGAACGGTCTCGAAGGCGCTCGGTTTCTCGCGATAGGCGAGGAAATCGGCCTCGCAGCAAAAGCCGCGACAAGCAGAAATCACTCTGCTGGTATCATTATCGGCATGCCGAGCGTGCGGCCCGCTGCATCCCGCCATGCAAATGGGCCGGTCCGAAGCCAGGAAACGAGTAGAACCGTCAGGTGCGAACGCGGCTGAGCTTGACGGTCCCATGGCCCGCTGCATTTTCATAACGGACCGAGATACGCGCGTTCGATTTTTAGTGGACACCGGCGCAGATTTATGCGTATTTCCGCGTTCGCGAGTGCAGGGAAAGCCACCGCAAGCAGACTATTCCTTGCATGCGGCCAACGGCACCCCCATCGCGACGTACTGTACGGTCGTTTTAAAATTAAATTTTTCTTTACGCCGTGATTTCGTGTGGCGTTTCGTAGTGGCAGACGTCGAAACACCAATTATTGGTGTAGATTTCCTGGCATATTATAACCTGTTAGTGGATCCGCGGAATAGACGTTTAATTGACAAGACCACAAACTTATTTACGTGTGGTGTAACTGTGCGCAGTGGTGCAGGTTCGGTGAAAACAGTTATGGGGGATTCAGCATACCATAAACTTTTGGCTGAATACCCAAACCTCACCAGGCCACCTGTTTTTGGCCCCGAAGAGGTTAAGCACACAATACAACATCACATCGAGACAACGCCAGGACCGCCTGTCTACAGCAAGCCATGTCGCCTCGCCCCGGATCGGATGCAAGTAGCCAAGGCCGAAATTGACCTGCTGCTCCGGCAAGGCGTTATCCGGCCCTCGAAGAGTCCCTGAGCATCACCACTGCACCTGGTGCCAAAGAAGGACGGCAACACGATACGTCCTTGTGGGGACTACCGGGTCCTAAACGCGCGTACAGTACCCGACAGATATGCACCTCCACATATCGAGGATTTCGCGCAAAGCCTGCACGGCAAGACTATATTTAGCAAAATAGATTTAGTTCGCGCATATAACCAGATACCCGTCGCGCCGGGTGACATAGAAAAAACGGCTATAGCCACCCCTTTTGGGCTTTTCGAATTTATTTTTATGCCGTTCGGTCTGCGGAACGCGGCTCAAACTTGCCAGCGCTTCGTAGACCAAATTACTCGCGGACTCGATTTCGTCTTCGCCTACATTGATGATTTCCTTATTGCGTCGGAAAACGAAGCCGAGCATAAGGAACATCTCCGAATTTTATTTAATCGCCTATCAGAACATGGAATAGTGATCAACGCGGCAAAGTGCGTTTTCGGGGTCGAGGACATTACATTCCTCGGCTTTACAGTTACCCGCGACGGAATTAAACCTTTACCCGAAAAGGTAGAAGCCGTCGCGAATTTCCCGAAGCCCGCAACTATTAGAGTTCTGCGGAAGTTTCTAGGCATGGTAAATTTTTACCGCCGTTTTATACGGAGCGCCGCACGGATCATGGACTGAATCTGCGGAAAAGGCTTTCCATAGTATAAAAAAGGGTCTAGCCGAGGCCTCGATGTTGGCGCATCCGATTCCAGGTGCGCCAATAAACATTATGGTGGACGCGTCCGACTATGCTGTCGGCGCAGTCCTCCAACAGTTCGCGAATGACGCGTGGCAGCCATTGGCATTTTTCACGAAAGCCCTTTCCGCACCTCAGCGAAAATACAGCGCTTACGACCGCGAGCTTTTAAGTATTTATGCCGCGATCAAGCGATTCAGACATCTAGTAGAAGGACGAAATTTTACAATCTACACTGACCACAAGCTGCTAACATTCGCATTTCGACAAAAATTGGAAAAATGTTCGCCAAGACAATTTCGATACTTAGATTTTATAAGTCAGTTTACTACTGACATACGGCACGTTAAAGGTACGGATAATAACGTAGCAGACGTGTTGTCGCGTATCGAAACGTTAACTTCAGCCCCTGATTACAAAACTATCGAGCAAGCTCAGGAACAGGATCAGGAGCTGAAGGATATTTTACTTTCTAATCCCTATTCGTTGGATTTAAAGAAAATTAATTTCCCCGTGTGCAATGCTGCATTATATTGTGACACGTCCAACGCGTCTATTAGGCCGTATGTACCCGCATCCTTGCGACGGGCCGTTTTTGAAGCCCTTCACGGTCTTGCCCATCCGGGAGTACGCGCGGGCCAACGACTTGTAGCCGATCGCTACGTCTGGCCGTCTATGAACAAAGACTGCAGGACATGGACGAAGCATTGCATACCGTGTCAGCGAGCGAAGGTCACCAGGCACGTTACAACCCCTACGGTCGATTTTAAAGATTCCGGTCGTTTTGACCATATACACGTCGACATCGTAGGGCCTTTACCTTCTTCCAATGGTTTTAAGTATTGCCTGACATGTGTCGACCGTTTCTCTCGCTGGCCGGAAGTCATGCCCATTACCGACATTGACGCACAGACTATCGCTACGGGACTTATACACATTTGGATTTCTCGATTTGGCGTTCCCTTGAGAATAACCACTGACCAGGGACGCCAATTCGAATCTGGTTTATTTAAAGAACTAGCACGTTCAATTGGTGCTACTCACTTACGGACGACGGCTTACCACCCGCAAGCAAATGGCATGGTGGAGCGTTTTCATCGCCAGTTGAAGGCCGCAATAAAATGCCACGAGACCGAAGACTGGGTAGAAATTTTACCTATCGTTTTGCTCGGTATTCGGTCAGCTTACAAGGAGGACTTGAGTGCGTCGGCAGCGGAGATGTTATATGGCAACGGCCTGCGACTGCCTGGCGAGCTTTTCGAAACTAATAGAAATGAAGCATCTTCGGAATTCGTACGTAAATTACGAGGACACTTCAGCAGATTAAGGCCTTCTGCCATTAGTCGTCATGGGACGAGAAAAACCTTTATTTTTAAGGACCTCGCCACGTCGCCATACGTTTTTCTCCGCCACGACGCAGTCAAAGGTCCCTTGCAGCCCTCTTACGATGGGCCCTTCAGAGTAGTACAACGTGGCGACAAAACTTTCACTCTTGAGATCAAGGGTAAACAAGTTAAGGTTTCCGTTGATCGTCTGAAACCCGCCTTCATAATGACTGACGATGGAGACGACCCACATGTCGAACAACGACATGACAGTAACGCACGGAACAATGACGAACGCAGAAACGCACCGACGACGCGACAGGACCAGGACACGACTACCACGACCGACTATAAGACGCGATCCGGTAGACGTGTCAGATTTCCCGAGCGACTACAAGTCGGCTTATAACTTCATTTTTTTTTCCTTATTACAATATATTAGGAATGGAAGTATTTTTTTTTTTTTTTTGTATGGCGTTCATTTCATTTTACTTTAACTCTATGTGTTCCGTGTTATAACGAAGTCGTAGATATATACTTATATACCATTATATTAGCATATGAAATAGTTTTTTTTTAAGGATAACTATCCTTCAAGCGACACTTAGTGATATAAGCGTAGCGTGAACTGGCGTGACGGTTCGTACGCTCATATTTTTCTTTTACGTCGTAGAACTATTTTTTTCGTGTATTATATTTCTTTTCTTTCTTTTTTTTCTCTCTTCTTTTGTCCCTTAGCGCTATCACTGGTAAGGGGGTGATGTGGCGACCACCGTAGTCGCCTTTGCACCCCGTGGCGCAGGGCGGAAGAGCACACTTAACCCTCGAAGCGAAGAGACTGGAGACATTAAACATATGTTTGACTCCAAACTTTCTCTTCGTCTTCGAGGGTTGAGGATGATTTCTACGAACGTGCCCCCTCCTTTTCGGCATCGAAATGAGGGGGTGACAAGCAGATAAAATGTGAGGGAAAGGAGCCCTCAAGATCAGTGTGTTTAGAGTGAGCTTGAAGCTACGTACCTAGCGTCTCTAGCGTTGACTTTCAATCTGTCTTTGTTGAAATAAATTATTTTGTTATATACTTCCGAATGTTATTCAACCACACCCACGGGTTTCCCAAAAAGTAAACTTGGATTTGTTGGATATCGTGGTTACCGACGCGCTGTGGTAAGGGATATGTCATTCAGTTGTAATTTTCTAAACAAGAACAATTCAAATAAATCTGGAGTCGACACATTGGAAGCAAAATTCTTCCAGTGAAAAATGCTGTATGCAGTGCAATAGTAGCTTCACATCGCCTTGATATTCTGCAGAAATTCTTATGCCCTTTTATTCGATTTACTAGAATCGAAACTATGAAACCTATTAGGTGGTATTTCTGCAACTGCTACCACAAACACACACACACACACAAAATCCATCAAGATTGAAGACACTGTGTATGTATTGGAGAATGCGTACAAAAAGAAAGGACTATTACATAAATAAATTGGAGAATTCCACTTATAATTGATAATTAGATTATAAACATTTATATGATTTTATCAGAAATTTATATACGTCAAAATTGCAGCACTCAGGTGCGTAAACATCATTTTGCGATCTCATTTCATTTTGGCAGTTATACTTATATATAAGCATCCATTCAGGCATAAAGCTTAATAATCTTTCAACTATAAAATAATTATGAAACATTAGACGTTTTGCTGCCGTTGGTCTATTTTATCATCTTCGGAACCTGTGAAGCAGCTAGAACTATAATAACAAAGTGCTTTATATCTTTGCTCATTGTTTCCAAAGAAAATATTAAATATGAATAATAATGTTTATTTTATTATAAATGTATGAGTAAAGTTCAATCTACATAAATAAATATATTCAAGCTTAATTTATTTAATTTTTGTCATTTAGCGTTACAAAATATATTAGAAAATATAATATAGTATATATATAAAATTATATTTTACTTTAGTTTTTTTTATATTTTAAATATTTTATATTATCATATTAAACGTTTAGAAAAAGTAACAACATTTTGATAAGTAGGAATAATTTTTCCTTAATTAGTTAACATGTCGGTTCATTTTAAGGAGACGGTATTTAATTTTTCAAAGTAAGTTTCGACTTTAAATTGTTCATTAATTTCTCTAATTTCATTGCTTCTCGTAGATCACCGCTAATTTTCAACTTTCCCACTACGGCTTCGTCGATGCAAGTTTTAATTCTCCGAAAGATATATAATATTATGTTATTAGTAAAATTATTTTGCATTTCTAATTAATTTGAACATAAGAAATATATTTTTTAAATGAGAAAGCACTGCGAGAAAGTTTTGAGAATCCATTTTTAATGTTGTACCTAGTGGTTGACTAGGTTCTCCTCTCCCTGCCGCACCTTTCTACCATTTTTAAGATTCAAAAACCATGTACCAGGTTCGTCACCATTAAAATTTACGAAATTTACATAGTGTAAATTTTTGCAAAAGTGATGTTAATTAACTCTTGAATTATGGTTGCTCGGACAATTAATCAGACTGATCTATGATGTGCTGTAATGTAGGAAGACCAATAAATTTTTTTTAACATAATGAACAATATATTATTTGAGCTTACAGTTCTGTTAACAAACTCGCTGTGTAAATTAGTTTGGATGACAATTAATATTTGCATGATCTTTTCCTCTGATTTATCTGTATAATTTGTTTGTTCTTTTCAATTGTCATATATAATTATCCAAATCTATATGTTCCAAATTCTCCTCTAGGAAGGAATCAGACAACAATTTATCTTATCAATAATATTTATATTCTATAGAATAAATTGATTTGTTTACTAAAATATATATTATACATTCATGTATTAATTGTAAACCTTTAGTTAATTATTCACACCTGGATTATATGCATAATGGGTAAAATCTGACATTCCTTCAGTTTTTTAATATTGCCTCATCCATTAAAGATTAAGTAGTAACAGATTTACTGTCTTTGTAAAACAAAAGCGTACATTGCATCACACATTATTTTTAGCTTCCCACTATAATTTTGTGATTCTAAACCAACGAACATATCCATTGCAGCCATATGTATACCTGAAACAACGCGTGCGTAAGGCAATCTCAAATTGGGAGAATTATTTTCCTTAACAATGAAGTTAGAAATATATATAATTAGTGCAGTCTTTGACAGGAGTGCATTCACAGCAATACCATCATTTTCATATTTATCGGCCCTTCCAAGAGCACACATTAACATTCCGAACTTGGATATTATATAATCGACACGAGTTTGAAACCATATTCGTTTAATTTTTATACTTAATGGTGGGCTGACATTTATTATATGAGGATTTGTGCCTTTCTTTAAACATGGTAAGGATAGTTTGGATCTGAAAAAAAGTGTAGTGTCATATGGGAGAATATTATTTCTACACCTAAAACAGAACTTTTTTACTTACATTAGAAATGTTCCTCTAGAATTGATATTATTCACAAGGACATAATTTTTTATACTTATGGATTCTATGCCTGGTAGATGTAATAACGCTAACATTATTATCCCTTTCAGTACTGAGTTGTGCGGCAAATGGTTTTGTGAGAACCTATATGTAGCACCCGTTGTTGCCAGACCGGTGAAGTCATCTCTGTGAAAACTGCTCAAGCTGTTCGCAATTCTGTTTCAGCACAGATTGAAGAGATGACGAAACGAGTCAATACATTCCTACGGATGGATGTTTCCATTAAAAATAACGTATAAGTTACCGATGGATGGTGTTGCCTGCGGTCGGTAACTCACGATATATCGACAGTAGATAATGATTGCGGTCGATAACTTATGACATAATAACGGATGGTATTGTCAATAGTCGGGAATTCAAGAAATATCGAGGAATGGCATTGCCAGCTATCGGTAATCCATCTCTTACTTGGCTTAACTTAATCTAACAACCTCTAAACTTAATTTAAACCAAGTTAACCTCAATTACACCTAATCTGACTTAACCTGCCTGCACTCAAATCTAACTCAACCTAAAACAATCTAACATTATCTTCTTTAAACCTAAACAAAACGAACCTACGCTTTCTTAAATCTAACCCAACATAACCGAGCAACCTACAAACATTCCCAAACGTATCTCAACCTAACCTAACCTAGCGTAACCTAACTAAATCTAACACAATCACACTTTCATCTCGGGACGGAAGCAGCCTCCGCAACATTCCCAGGGATGAGGCTATGCAGTAAGCTTTCCGCAGTTACGGAGTGGCAGAGATCCGCTCCGATTGAACGTTTATTCACGTAATATAATATAATAATCGGCGAGTTCAATCGGAGCGGGTCCGCATTGAATACAGGAACGCCTTCGACTAAATGAAAACAACCAATCGGAAAAGAATAAAACATTACAAACAAATCGTACGGAAGTCAGATAATTCGACGCATATCCAATATACATCTAACTAAAACGTAATTCGAAAAATACAAAGGATAAGTGGAAATATTCTCCAATATTTGACATATACAAATCAACGGATGCAAGGGAGAACACTCAATCTCGGGGTGGCGAGACCGGGGCACCATCATGAAGTAATCGTACAACGCCGGTTCCGGTATGGTGCAGAGAGAAAATGTGGAGGATAGAGAACATAAAATAACAAGAACGTAACTAAAGAGAAAGAAAAAGATCTGTGGAAACATTGCATTTATTAAGAGGAAAACCTACGAATATCAAACAACAGATTATATACCATACCGTCAGGGCAAGGTATAACGAAATAGACGATATCGTGAGAGAAAATAAAAATATCGAGAAACTTAAAAAGAAAATAATACTTTAGACTGAACGAATCAATATCACTGATTCCGGCAAGCTTAATGAAAAACGCGACTACGAATCGGTTAGAGTATAAGATAGATGCTGGTCGCGTTTCAAGTGGCGCTGCGTTCCTCGCCTGCATCAGGGCAGGCAGTAGGATGGTGGTGGGCCTGCCCCCCCCCCCCCCAACCTCCACCACCGGCCTAAGCGAGGCTGCTGTGCATATGCTGATGAAAGGTGCTGCTGGCTCGTGATTCGGAATCAGCCCCGTCGGGTCCTGGCAGAAGATTAATTGTTGGGCAGGCGGTTCGGAGCCCCCTGTTGATGACACCAAAGGATAGGAAAATATAAAAGAGGAAAAGAAAGCCTCGGAAAACACAGGCACGAAAGGAGAAGCATCAGGAGCCGAAGTAAGGGAAGCAAAGGAAAGGGCAGAATAATGGTAAAGCTACCGATAAGATTAACGTCCATACTTTCAAATAGAAGAATAGGCAGCCACACATTAGACGTAATGATAAATATTATGAGCGAGGATAGGACGAAGGTAATGATATATTAGAAAACATTAATGGGAAACATCAGGTATATAAAAAAAACCTGAGATCGAACACTAGATCGAACTAGTGGCGAACGGTATAGAGGAACGACAAAAATACAAATAGATGAGGCAAGAAAATCGAGAGAGGGTGATATAATCCTAGAATTTAACAAGAAAACAGGTATATAGAACGTAATAAAGGAGATAAAAGGAACACTAGAAACAGAATTCGAAGAAAAACATACAAGTGCGAGTATAATTCTCCAATTAAGGGACATATACCCGTTAGGTGACCAGAGAAGAAATGAATGATTACATAAACCGAACACTGAAAATAATCGAAGGAAAGGATAGCGGTATAAACGTCAAGTTGCTAAAACAAACGTGGAGAGGCAACCGAATCGTGTTAGTTGAATTTGGACAGGAATACAGTAAAGAGTTGGAGAAGATCAGACGACTCAAAATACCATTAACACCTTGTCTCTGCCAAGTGCTACCGAGAATCGAGAGATGCTTCAAATGCCATAAACTGGGACGTATCGGCAGAAATTGCGAAGAAGTCAAAGATAATAAGGGAATCTACAGAAGATGCGGATCTCAGATTTATACGATGATCGGTTGCATCGCGAATAAACCGAAATGAATCGTCTGCAGCGAGGCAGGAAGAAGGAATCCGTAGATCAGACACGTTAGCGGAGGTTTAATTGTCTGGCCTACAGAAAAGCGTTGATAGAAAAGAACGAGAAACGAATATGGAATTCAAAGTCCTACAAATGCGAATGATTTAAGAGACAAACGTGGTAATAATATCGGAAGCACACAAGATGGAAGAATACTGACTGCATGACGAGAACGGTGACGTTGTGGTATGGATAACCGGTGTTAATCGAAAATGTTTCATATATGGTACCACATATTCCTCGACCGGAATCGTTCATGCAATGGTCGAAGGAACAAAAGCTATAAGCTGCTACTTCTCGCTTAACAGGAACGGAAAGAAATCGAAGAATTTATAAACCAAGTTGAGGTTAACATAGAAAAGGGAGAGAAAGCAAACAGAATAATAACTGCGGGCGACCTGAATGAAAAATCGGTAATCTGGGGTAGTAAGACGAACAACCATAGAGAGGATAAGATCATCAAAATGGCTCTAAGAAACGATCAAATCGCGATCAGTCCGAAAGGAGACCATACATACTTTAAGAACCAAAACAAGTAAAAAATAGACATAATGTTGATAGGAGATTGCATATACGCTAAGTTGAGTATAGCAGAAGTGTTTGAGATATTTTCAGCGTTGGACCATCAATACGTACTACATACCTTCTGAAGTACGAATTACAAGAATAACGAAGAGGGATTTGCAAGCCTCGATGGAAAGAAAGCGAACTCGAACGATGCAAATAAATGATCGACTTATATAATATATAGATATTTATTTTCATTTAGAGGGGATGATCTATATTTAAGTAACTAAAATATATGATAAATGTAATTATATAAACCAATTTCAAATATCTAATTAAAATATCATGAAGTGATATGAAATTAGATAGGATTTTAGATTTAATGAAGTATCTTAAGGAGATATTGTATTTGGAATTAACTAAAATATAAAATATGTATTAATATTTATACCAGTTTGATACATTTACTTAAAAAATCATGAAAGCATGTGGTCTAGCGAGTGGGGATTAACGGATCGTTGCGAGGAGCATGCGGTCCAGCGAGTGTGGACTCGCGTCTCGTGGTGGGACTAGCGGTGCGTCTTTCGCGTTTAACTTATGAAATTGTATAATGAAGTAAGTGCAGCATGAACCTACGATTACGCGTGTGTTGTTCGTGTCTTGGATTCTTAACGTGTGTAACTTGGATTTATGAATTCTTATATGCAGCAATACATTAGTCCGGATATACTATATATATGTATGTAAGAGGCTTAAAAGTAGAATACAGGTTCTGCTAAAGTCGGCTCCCTGAATTGGGAGAATCCCCATTGAGGTGGTGGGCTGCGACTGCGCCTCTTAGCAGAATGAAATCACTGGTGCAAGGTAGGCAAGGGTGTTCGTCGTTGGAGCGAACGCAGATATACTCGATAATGGGAGTGAGACAGTAGTGCTTGCCAGTCGGTTCTAGTGACACAGCGGTACTTGGTGCGTGTGAGCGCGTGCAGGTGTGCGCGCGCGAACGCTGCAACTGCCAATGCTGTATGCGAGCACGGCAGGTTCCCTGATTCCAGGGGTTGATGATAGAAGTGCAAGAAGGCTCATGTGTAGAATGGGTGGCAGGAGCTACGTACGACATTGCACTTGGAAACGCTATCCCATTGCATGAATTTGTAGAACTCACATTCCTTTCAAGAGCAGACGCAGATAAGTATAATAAAATGCATAGAACATTACAAATAACTAACCTTGAAACGTTGAAATGAGATGGGCTCTCGCGTTGCAGAAAGCATTAGAACTCTCATGCATTGGCACGCAGACACTATGAAACACCATCACATTGCATGCAACCGTAGGATTCATAGGATTCGTAAGCATCGAAGAAATAGAGTTCTAACGCTTCATGTATTACGACGACACAATTTACTCCAACGTTTCAAAGCAAGTAAGTAGTAATGCCCCACGCAATGCAATATTCTCATCTGCTACTCCTTTTTAGAAGAACTAGATAACGAATATTTCATGCAACCTCGATGTCGCATCTTATTTCAATGCCGCATGATAAGATGTAATATACAATGCAAAACGTTATGCTTATCTCGTCTACACTTCAGGAGAATGTAAATGCCACACTTCCTTGCAACGGAATAGCTTTTGTAGATGTCTGAGTATCGAAACAATAGAGTTCTAAGGCTTCATAAAACGCGATATCGTATCTCATTTCTATGCTTCATGGTAAGATGTAATTCAATGCAACGCGTTATGTATATCTCGTGTACTCTTCAAAAGTATGTTAATGCCACACATGCTTGCTATGGAATAGCGTTTCTAGATATCTACGCATCGAAGAAGTAGAGTTCTATATCATCATAAAACGCGATATCACATCTCCTTTCTATGTTAGTTGATAAGACGTAATTCAGTGCATCGCGTTAGTATATCAAATGTATGTAACTGTATTGCTTCAATACATAGTCTTCTAGAAACGTTATTCCGTTGCAAGGAAGTGTGGGATTTACATTCTCTTCAAGTATGGACGAGATATACATAACGCGCTGCATTGATGTTACACCTTATAATGGAACTTAGGAATAAGATATGATATCGTGTTTTATGAAGAATTAGAACTGTATTGCTTCGATACATAGATATCTAGGAACGCTATTTCATCGCAAGGTAGTGTGGGATTTACATTCTTTTGAAGTGTTTACAAGATAAAATTAACGCGTTGCATTGTATTAAGTCTTATCATGAAACATAGGAATGACAAGCGATATCGTGTTTTATGATGTATTGGAACTCTATTGCATCGATACGTAGACATCTAGAAATGCTGTTCCGTAGGAAGCAAGTATGGGATTTACATTCTTTCAAAGTGTAGACGAGAAATACATAGCGTGCTGCATTGAGTATTACATCTCATCGTGAAACATAGAAATGAGATGCGATATCACGATTTATGTACCCTGTGAACTCTATTGCTTCGATATGTTAACATCTAGAAACGTGTTCCGTAGCAAGGAAGTGTGGGCGTGACATTCGCTTGAACTGTTGACGTAATATACATGACACGTTGCACTGATACTACATCTTACTGTGAAACATAGAAATGAGATGCGATGTCGCGTTTTAAGAGGCATTAGAACTTTATTGCTACGAAATGTAGATATCTAGAAATGCTATTCCGTAGCTAGGAAGTGTGGCATTTACATTCTTTTAGAATTTAGAGGAGACATACATAACACGCTGCATTGTATTTTACATCTTATCATGAAACATAGAACTGGGATACGATATGGCGTTTTAAGAAGCATTAGAACACTATTGCTTTGATACGTAGGCATCTGGGAACGCTATTTCCTAGCAAGGAGGTGTGGCATTCACATTCTTTTGAACAGTACACGAGATATACATAACACTTCTCAATGAATATTATATCTTATCATGAAACATAGAAATGGGATACGATATCGCGTTTTAAGAAGCATTAGAACACTATTGCTTTGATACGTTGTCATCTGGAAACGCTATTTCCTAGCAAGGAAGTGTGGCATTTACATTCTTCTGAAGTGTAGACGAGGTATACATAAAACTTCGCAATGAATATTATATCTTATCATGAACCATAGAAGTGGGATACGGTATCGCGTTTTAAGAAGCACTAAAAATCTATTGCTTAAAACCGTAGACATCCAGAAACGCTATTCCGTTGCTAGGAATCGTGGAATTAAGTAGCAAGGAAGTGTGATCCTTACATTCTTCTGAAGGGTAGACGAGACACACATAACGCGCTCCATTGAATAATACATTTTATCAAGAGACATAGAAATGAGATGCGATATCGCGTTTTATGTGGCATTAGACCTTTACTGCTTAGATACGTATAAATCCAGAAACGCTATTGCGCGGCAAGGTAGTGTGGCATATACATTCTTTTGATGTGCAGACGAGATATTCATAACGCATTGCACTGAATATTACATCTTATCATGATACATAGAAATGATATGATATATCGCGTTTTATAGGGTGTTAGAACTCTATTGCTTCTATACGTAGACATCTAGAAATGCTGTTCCATAGCAAGGAAGAGAGGCATTTACATTCTTTTGAGATGCAGACAAGATATATATAACGCGTTTCAATGAATATTAGATCTTATCGTGAGACATATGAATGACGTGCGATATCGCGATTCATGAAGAACTAGAACTCTACTACTTCGATACGTAGACATCTAGAAACGCTATTCTGTCGCAAGGAAATGTGGCACTTTCATTCTTTTGATGTGTCGACGAGATATACATATCGCGTTTGATTGATATTACATTTTATCATGAAACAAATAAATGAGATACGATATTGCGTTTCATGAAGAATTAGAACTGTACTGGTTCGATATGTACACATAGAAACACGATTCGGTTGCAGGGTAGCGTCGCACTTTCATTCCTTTGAAGTGTAGTTGAGGTATACAGAACGCGTTGCAGTAAATATTACATCTTATCTTGAGACATATAAATGAGATGGGATATTGCCTTTTATGAAGTATTGGAACTCCATTGCTTCGGTATATAGATATCTCGCAACGTTATTCCGCAACAAGGATGTGTGGGCATTACATTCTTTTGGAGAGTTGATGAGATAAACATAAGACGCGTATAATCATCGGATTGCGTGGCGTGCGAGTGGCGGGGCGCCAGAGTGGGGCGGACGCTCGGCCCGCGGAGTGAGATGGACGGTCGCGGTGGGCCACGCGCGTTCGGCGTGAGCGACGAGCGTCTGGCGCTCGCTCGGACGCTTTGCTTATATCCTATTTCGGTTGGATACACTCTTAAAGTTGGGACTACACATGTGATTCCTTATACTAGCTCGTGTGTGCTGTGTCATGTATGTACATCGAGTGCAGTGTGCTTAAATTCGAGGATTTGTGGCTCGCTCGTGCTCCAGCTGTCTGGCAGGTACGCATCCTGACGCGATCGTGTGTTCCAACTCCACTGGTGTGAGCGTGGCTGCTTTAGCTCGGTGATCGGTCTGTGTTACCGTGTGTCGGTATGCTCGTCTCTGCAATGGCAGCCGGCGGTGTAGGTATTTGCCGGGAGGTGTAGGAGGTATCGTAAGGTTCGGCGGACGTCACAGCAATATCAATGCAACGCATTATGTATATCTTGTCAACACGGGTTCCAGAACCTGGTTGTCCAGCATGTACCCATTCCCACCTCCTCGTGGTGGAACCTGGGCGCCGGGCTTGCCCGGTGGCTAACGGGGCTCTGGGGCTACCATATCGAATTAAACGGAGATTCGGAGGTTTGGTGTATTATCGATTGTCCAAAATAGTCCGAATCTTTTCGTAGAGCAAACATGAATAGACTGAGCAGGCAGTCTGGAGCATCTATAAATTTGGTCAAACTGATGCTTAATAATTCAAAAAGGGTCAGAGTGAGCGTGTTCGCGTACACGTAGCGAGTTCGCCTCCCCGAGGTTCCCCGTGGGTACTCCGGCGGTTAGGATTCGTCCTCTCCGACGGAGTAGCTGAAGGACTCACCAGTGGGAAAGGTGCCGCGGCACATCAGGATTTTTCCATCGCCCGTTTTAGTGAGGTGGGTGTAACAGAAAGGTAGATGGTAGATTCCGCTTGCGTATACCCGTCCGTGTGAGAAAGCACTCCCGATCACCGTCCTGGTTCAGGGCAGACAATATCATGTCAACACTCCAAAAGAATGTAAATCCCACACTTCCTTCGAAGGGTACAACGTTTCTAAATGTCTACACATCGAAGCAATAGAGTATTAATCCTTCATATAACGCGATAGCGCATCTCAATTCTATGCCTTATGATAAGATGTAATACTCAATGCAACGGCGATATGTACATCTCGTCTACACTTCAAGGAATGTAAATGCAACACTTCGTTGCTACGAAACAGCGTTTCTATATGTCTATGTATCGAAGCAATACAATTCTAATTTCTCATAAAACGCGATATCATATTTCATTTCTATGTTTTATGATAAGATGTAATATTGAATGCAACGCGTAATGTATATCTCGCCCACTCTTCAAAAGAATGTAAATACAACAGTTCCGTCATACGGAATAGCGATTCTAGATGTCTACGTTTCGGAGCAATAGAGTTCTAATGCTTCCTAAAACGGCGATATCGCATATTATTCCTATGTTTCATGATAAGATTTTAATGCCTCATAAAACGCGATATAGCATATCATTTTTATGTTACATGATAAGATGTTATTCAATGCAACGCGTTATTTATATCTCGTCAACACTTCCAAATAATGTAAATGTCACACTTCCTTACTACGGCATGGCGTTTCTAGAAGTGAACGTTTCGAGGCAATAGAGTTCTAATGCATCATAGAACGCGATATCGCATCTTAATCCTATGTACCGTGATATGATAAATATTCAATACAACGCGTTGTGTATATCTCGTCTACACTTCGGAAGAATCTAAATGCCACACATCCTTGCTTCGATATAGCGTTTATAAATATCTTCGTATCGAAGAAATATAGATCCAATTCATCGCAAAACGCGATATCGCATCATATTACAATGTACCATGATAAGATGTAATATTCAATGTAACCAGTTATGTTTGTCGGCCCTACATTTCAAAAGTTTGTAATCCTACCCTTCCTTGTAAAGGGATAGCGTTTCTTGATTTCTACGTGATGAAGCAATGGAGATGTTAGACTGCATTCAACACGATGTCGTATTTCATTTCTGTGTTATATAATAAGATCTAATATTCATTGCAAGTCGTTATGGTTATCTGCTTCTAAACTTCAAATGAATGTGAATCGTGAACTGTCTTGTAACGGGATAGCTTCTCAAGATCTCTACGTCTCGAAACAATGGAGCTCTAGTACACCATTCTAGAAATGTCGCATCTCATTTCAATGTTTCATGATAAGATGTAGTATTCAATGCAACATGTTATCTTTATCTGCCTCTAACACCGATAGAAGGTGAATCCTACACTTCCTTGCTGAGGGATAGCGTTCGTAGATGTCTACTTATCGAAGCATTTGATTTCTAATGCTTCATGCATCCCGATATTGCATTCCATTTCACGAGCTGAGAGTTATTAACTAGGTTGTAATGTTCTATGCATCGCGTTAAGCTTATCCGCTTCTCCTCTTTTGAAGAATTTGAATCTCACACTTCCTTGCAAGGGGATAGCGTTTCTAGATTTCTAAGTGTCGAAGCATTAATTTCTAATGTTTGCATCGCGATATCGCATTTCATTTCAACAGTTCAAAATAAATAAGTATGTTGTAATGCTCGTTGTATCGGATTATGCTTATCTGCTTCTACATTTCTAAAGAATGTAATGAATGTAATGAATTTCAACGTTTCGAAGAAATTAAGGTAGAATCTGCTATGCATAGCACTATACTTATTAGCTGGAGCTCTTGAAAAGAATGTAAATTATACAGTTCCGTGTAACAGGATGGTGGTTTAAAATGTCTGTGTGTCAAAGCAATGGTGTTCTATTTCTCCATGCAATGCGATAGCGCAAATCATTTCAACGATTCGAAGTAAGTTAGCTGTAACTTTGTACGCTTTGCATTTTGTTGATCTGTATCTACACTTCATAAGTATGCGAATTCTACAGATAAATGCATTGGGATGACGTTTCATAGTGTCTACGTGTATAAGCAATAGAGTTCTAATGCTATATGCTGTGTGGTGGACTGTCTCATTTCAACGTTCGAAAGCAAGAACGTTGTAATGTTCTATGTATCGCATTATCATTACCTACCTCTGCACTTCAAACGAATGGAAATTCGACTGTTGCTTACAACGGGCTGGGGTTTCATATTGTCTGCTTGTCAAAGCTGTAGTAATCTAATGCTCCACGCAATGCGATGGCACATCTAATTTCTACGTTTGGCACGTTAACACCCGCGTGCATCACAGGTGAGTCGCACGTGTCTGTTGCGTGAGGCAGTGTGCATTTTCGGTGAGTCACACGCGTCTATTTCGTGGGCCGGCGTGCATCGAACTTATATTTCACAAAGTAGATAGTACTAAATAGGATTTTATTTCAATTCTCAGCATTATAAACTGACATTCTATATTTAAAACATAACAAACCAATATTATAAACCTAACTTAATTATTCAATTTTTTTATTTAATTTTTCAAAACATGTTGGGTAGAGTTCCGGTTGGCTCTTACAGATTTGGCCGTAACAGATTTTTACGTTTATCGCCTTATTCGCAGCATACTGTCTACCATTTATTCTAGATATACGTTTATAACATTCTTTACATCGCTGTCTAGTTTTTCTCGCGCGTCCTTGGAACGACCGCAGAAAATGTGTACGTTTCTTGGGCACTGCTTCAGTTTCAGATGATGTTTGTTCACCGTGATGATCCACTGTACTGAGGAGATAATCAATAATTTTTTCGCGGAAGTTTAATATTTTCATACCTTTGGTACTCCATTTTCTATGCATATAATAGACATTGACGAGAGAAGTCCCGCATACTAATTCGATAACTATTTTTCTATACCACTTTACTGTTCTGCGTAATCAACTGTGATAAGAAGACATCTGGTCGGATGGTCAAACCCTTTCTTAGCTTTGTTATAAAGAAACACAATGTCCGGTTTTAACTTATTGTTACCACCCTGAACAATGACACATTTGTGGTTTTCAGAAGTGGCTAGCATGCATACCGGCCTCTTATCCGTCCACTTTAAAAATTTAAAACCACTCCGATTTTGAAAATACATAAAGCTACCGCGTTGCAGTACCCGTTTTGCCTGCAGCGGAAGAAATTCTGTATTAACTTTTACTGTACTATAAATAAATGTTATTTTTTGCAGAAGTTTCTCGGCCAAAGGGACACAAGTATATGAACTATTTGCCTATAATATGCGGCTTTCGATTAATAATTCACCCTCCAACGTCATAACTGCAGCATGCGCATGTGCTTTCGCTATTCTGGTTGCATTATTTCCGGCGTAAATAAGAATATTATGTGTGTATCCTTCCGGAAGGCACAGTTTACAAAGTTTTGTACCATATCTGACAGTGAACTTTCCGTTCAGGCGGCGTCAGTCCCCAGGGACAGACAATCGATTTTTCGTTTTGACAACGTGGATTCTAGGGGCTGACAGCGAACTTCTTCTTCGGTCGACATTGATGCATCAGACCGGCACTGTAAAGGGTTAAATTAAAAATGACAATTAAAAAATTTATGCTAATATTTAATGAAGTTTATTAAAACATTTTAAACAAAGATGTGGCTGAGATTTGCACATTTTACAGTATGTAGTAACTTTCTTTGTCATTTTCCTCGCTAACTGGCGTCCGAATATTTTTGTGTTTGTGCTCTAACATTCAACACAATATTTTCGTACTTCACGCGCCTTTCCTTCCTTCTTATAAAATTTGTGAATTCGTCTACTGGTATAGGCCCTAATTGGGGTTTCCTCGTATGAATGTCGTGTGAGAGCATTTACCAATTCTTTTCGAAATGTAGTAATTAACATCTTTCTTCCTGTTACATTTTGGAACATATGTAACGCATTCACGACGACAATATTCAAAAGAAGGTCGAATGCCAGTTTTCTATATCATTTTAGTGACCTTTTAAGTGGACTGCTGTAAGCCCAATTGATAAGACCGATCAAACGCTGTTTTACCTTTATTATAATCAATAATAATTTTTGATTTGCAGGATACCCCTGTTCTTGTTATTACAGATTTCATTTCGTCAGAATGCTTGATCGAAAGAACTAAAACATCCCTCTTGTCTTTCCATTTCATTATTGTAATTCCTCTACTGTTCTCCTGAGCAATGACTTCTCCGCGTCGCAGTTTGGTTGTCACAGCTCGCACATTGGATTGCCTCACAACTTGGATTGCCTCTTCGATTTGGTCGAGGAGTACCAACCAAATGTGTGTTTTTTGTTATGAGTTTGTTTACTAAATACACACTCGTATAACAATTATAAATGTATAAAGTATGGCTTTTGTGAAACACATTTTCACATAAATTCATGACAACATCTCTGGGTGGTGTATTTTTTTTATCCAATGATTTGCCGGTGTAAATGCAATGATTATATGTGTAATGATTATCACAGCACAATTTAAGCATTTTTATGCCATATTTATGCTTTTTTTGCTTCATGCACTGTCTAAATATGATCCGTCTACGGAATGGTCTTACCGTCTCGTCGACGCATAACATTTCAACGGGATCATAATATTTTTTAAAATTTATATTTAATTCTTTTATTAATAATTCAACCGTTGAAAGACGGTTGGAAGCATCCACTTTTGTAATGTCGGCAAAATGCAACATTCTCAACAGAATTTGAAATCTGTCTCTACTCATAATTTTCCGCGGGAATGTTTGAATAAACAATGTATCCTTACACCAATACAGATACAAAGATGGGAGCTTTTCCAATCCCATCCACAAAACCACTCCAGAAAACCTCTTTATTTCGTCCTTATCTGTTAGCACCCACATTTCATCACGTTTGGAAGCGATTGTTCTTTGTGTCGCATAAATATTTGTTTGTTCGCTTATATGTTAAAATAATTTATCCTTCACATAAAGGCCGTAAAAATCTTCCACTGTGCAACAATTTTGCATTTCTTCATGAGCGAAGAAATCCCTCCCTACTTGAGGAAGGTATAATGTTTGGCTGGTTGTCTCCCGGATCAAACCAATCATTTGGATCATTTGTTTCAGTATTCCTTAGTGAACTACTAGATGAATTGTCACTATCTGAAGATGATAGTTGTATTACACGCCGACATTTGGTACAAATGTCCTCTCATCATTTTTAGTTGATGGATACCAAAACTTTTTCAAAATAGTCACTATAAAACTGAATTCTCTCTGCTGCAATAGGTCTTTATACTTCTGTGGCTTTTTCAGAATGACACTCGACTTGTATTTGCTCTTTCGCCTCTCTGGCATTCCCATCCCATTATTTTATGTTCACACATTGTGTACAAATGCATTGCTTGTATCATTTCGACAGTCCAAACGAAACGGATACAGTGTATTAAAGTTATCGTTTGTTTATACCCATTAGACAAGCATTCGGCATCAAGTGCTCACGCGCTGCCGCCTGAGCGAGAAGTGCAGCAAGATCGGCGTTGCACTCAACGTAATAATAGTATTTTCGAAAGTGTAAAGAATTGCGTTAACAACAATTCTAAGTTTATACAAACGATCCTCAGTCCTAGCCGTGGAAATAATGGTGAAATGAAAAGTATCGATATAAACCGATTGCGCTTCACCGCGTTTTTTATTCGATCATTTGTATACATTTCCTTTTAAATCTTATAATCTGATTTCAGGAAAGGGCGCTACAGCCAATATAAGCAGGACACGAATAAAAATGTTCAGTTCGTTCTCTGTCAGAGGCTTCCTGACCACTTGGTGTTTAGAAGAAAAGAAAATTTCAAAGTATACAATTAGATAAGCATAATGCTATACATGGCATTGTATGGAACTGTAGAATTCACATTCCTTTGAAGTGTAGAAATATATAAGCATAATACTATGCTTAGAAGATTACAACTTACTTGCTTTGGAATATTGGAATGAAATGTGTCATCGCGATATATGAAGCGTTAGAACTCTATTTCTTCGATACTTACGTATCCTATGAATCCTACGGTTGCATGCATTGTGAAGACGTGTCGTAGTGTCTGCGTGCCAATGCATGAGAGTTCTAATGCTTCATGCAACGCAAGAGCCCATCTTATTTCAACGTTACAAGGTAAGTTATTTGTAATTTTCTATGCATTGCATTATACTTATCTGCTTCTGCTCTTGAAAGGAATGTAAGTTCCACAAATTCATGCAACGGGATAGCATCTCTAAGTGTAACGTCGTGCGTAGCCCCTGCCACTCATTCCACACATGAGCCTTCTCGCACTTCCATTATCAACCCCTGACTTCAGGCAACCTACCGCGCTCTCCTACAGCACCGGCAACCGGCAGCGTTCATGCGCGCACACCTGCACACGCTCACACACACCAAGTACCGCTGTATCACTCGAACCGACCGGTATACATGGCTCGTTCACACCAGTCATCGCTGTTACAATCTCACCGAAGAGCACTATTGTCTCACTCCCACTAACGAGTATATCTACCGCGCTCGCACCAAAAACGAACACCCTTGCCTACCTCGCACCTCAATGGGGACTCTTCCAATTCAGGAAGCCAACTTTATCAGAACCTGTATTCCACTTTTATATATATATATATACACTATATGCGGACTAATGTATTGCTGCATATAGAAATTCATAAATCCAAGTTACACGTTATAAATACATATATATACATATTAATATTATATAATATATATAGTATATAATATTCTCTGTACCGTTCGCCAGAAAATTCGACCAAGTGTTCGATATCAGTTTTTATACATGTCTGATGTTTTCCATTAACGTTTTCTAATATGTCATTAGCTTCGCCGTATCCTTGCTCAGAATATCTATCATTACGTCTGATGCGTGGCTGCCTATTCGACTATTTAAAAGTGTAGGCGTTATTCTTATCGGTAACTTTCCCATTATCCTGCACTTACTTCGACTCCTGATGCTTCTCCTTCCTTGTCTTTGCTTCCTTCCGAGGCTTTCTTTTCTCCTTTATATACACTTTTCGTATACTTTTCTATTTCCCTATCCTTTTGTGTCATCGACAGAAGGCTCCGAACTGCCTGCCCAACCTTTAATCTTCTGCCAGGGTACGATGGCGCTGATACCGAATCTCGAGCCAGCAGCACGTTTCAGCAGCATATGCCAGCAGCCTCGCTCATGACGGGGGTGAGGGCTGCAGACCCTCCGTCATCCTACTGTCCGCCCTGATACGGGCGAGAAACTCGTAGGGCCACTCAACTCGCGACCAGCATCTATCATATACTCTAACCGATTCGTAGTCAGGCGTTTTCCATTAAGCTTGTCGTGATGAGTGATATTGATTCATTCAATGTAAATTAATATTTTCTTTTTAAGTTTCTCGATTTTTATACTTTCTCCCACGATACCGTTTATTTCGTTGTACCTTGTCCTTACGGTATGGTATATAATTTGTTGCTTGATATTACTAGGGTTTCCTCTTAATAAATGCAATGTTTCCACAGATTTTCTTTTTCTTTCTCTTTAGTTACATTGTTGTTATTTTATGCTTTCCATCCTCCACATTCCCTTTCTACACCATCCCGGAACCAGCGTTATACGATTATCTCAGGATGAAGCTCCGGTCTCGCTATCCCAAGATTGATTGTTCTCCCTTGCATCCGTTAATATATATAGGTCAAATATTGGAGAATATTTCCTCTTATCCTTTGTACTTTTCAATTTACGTTTTCGTTAGATGTTTATTAGAAACGCGTCGAAATATTGGATTTCCGTACGATTTTTTAGTAGGGTTTTATTCTTTTCCGACTATTCGTTTTCTACTACTCGCCGAAGGCGCTCCTGTATTCCATGCGGATCCGCTCCGATTAAACCCACCGATCATTACATTACGTTACGTGAATAAGCGTTCAATCGGAGCGGATATCTGCCACTCCAAACCTGTGGAAGACTTACTGCATAGCCTCATCTCTGGGAAAGTTCCGAAGGTTACTTCCGTCCCGAGATGGAAGTGTGGTTACGTTAGATTTAGTTAGGTTACGCTAGGTCAGTTAAGGTTGGGTTATGTTTGGGAATGTTTGTTAGGTTGCTCGGTTATGTTGGGATAGATTTAAGAAAGCGTATGTTTGATTTGTTTATGTTTAAAAGAGGGAAAGTTCGATTGTGTTAGGTTGGGTTAAATTTGAGTGAAGGCAGGGTAAGTCAGATTAGGTGTAACTAGGGTTAGCTTGGTTTAAATTAATTTTAGAGGATGATAGATTAAGTTAAGCCAAGAAAGAAATGGATTATCGATAGTTGGCAATGTCAACCGTCGATAGTTCTTGAATTACCGACTATTGGTAATACTGGCCATTATAATATCATGAGTTATCGACCTCATGCATCACCTACTGTCGATATATCGTGAGTTTTCGACCGCAGGAAACTCCAGTCGTTGATAAGTCTTGAGTTACCTATTATTGGTTACACCACTCGTGTGTGATATCATACGTTATCGGTTGTTGGTAACTCCAGTCATCGATAATTTATGGATTATTAATCACAAGCAACACCAGCAAGAATCACAAAATTATAATGGGAAGCTGGAAATAATGGATGATGCAATGTACAGTTTTATTTTGCGAGGACAGTAAATCAGTCTTTAATCGATGAGGCGATATAAAAAAAACTGAAGGAATGTCTGATTTTACCCATTATGCGTGTAATCTAGATGTGAATAATTAAATAAAGGTTTACAATTAATATATGAATGTATAATATATATTTTAGTAAACAAATCAATTTATTTTGCAGAATATAAGTATTATTGATAAGATAAGTTGATGCCTGATTCCTCGCTAGAGGAGAATTTGGAACAGATAGATTTGGATAATTATATATACAAATTAATTTAAACAACGAGTTCGTTAACAAAACTGTAAGCTCAAATATTATCTATTGTTCATTATGTTAAAAAAAATTTATTGGTCTTCGTACATTACAGCACGTCATAGATCAGTCTGATTTTTTGCCCAAGCAACCGTAATTCAGAAGTTAATTAATATCACATTTGCAAAAATTTACAATATGTAAATTTCGTAAATTTTAAAGGTGATGAAGCCGGTACACGGTTCTTGGATCTTAAAAATGGTAGAAAGATGCGGCAGGGAGAGGAGAACCTAGTCAACCACTAGGTACAACATTAAAAATGGTTTCTCAAAATTTTCTCGCAATGCTTTCTCATCAAAAAAATATTTTTTACATTCAAATTAATTAGAAATGCAAAATAAATTTACTAGTAATATAATATTATATATCTTTCGGAGAATTGATACTCGCATCGGCAAAGTTGTAATGGAATAGTTGAAAATTAGCGCTGATCTACGAAAAACAATGAAATAAGAGATATTAATGGTCAATTAAAAGTCGAAACTTACTTTGAATAATTGAATATCGTTTTCTTAAAAGAAACCGACATATTAACTAATTAAGGAAAAATCATTCCTACTTATAAAAATTTTGTTACTTTTTGTAAAATTTTAATATGATAATATAAAATATTTTAAATATTAAAAAGCTAAAGTAAAATATATTTTTATATATTTTTCTAATATATTTCATAACGTTAAATGATAAAAATTAAACAAATTGCGTTTGAAAATATTGAATTATATAGATTGATCTTTACTCATACATTTATAATAAAATGAACATAGTTATTCACATTTAATTTTTCTTTTTTTAAACAATGAGCAAAGATATAAAGTACTTTGTTGTTATAGTTCTAGCTGCTTCACAAGTTCCGAAAATGATAAAATAGACCAATACCAGGAAAAAGTCTAATGTTTTATAATTATTTTATAGTTGAAAGATTATCAAGCTTTATGTCTGGATGGATGCTTACATATAAGTATAACTGCCAAAATGAAATGAGATCGCAAAGTGATATTTACACACCTGCGTTCCGCAATTTTGATGTATTTAAATTTCCGATAAAAGCATATAAATGTTTATAATCTAATTATCAATTACAAATGGAAATCTACAATTTACCCATGTAATAGTCATTTCTTGTTGTACGCATCCTACAATACATACACAGTATCTTTAATCTTGATGGATTTCGTATGTCCGTGTGTGTGGGTGTGTGTGTGCGCGCGCGCGTGTATATATAGCAGCAGTTGCAGAAATACCACATAATATGTTTCATGGTTTCGATTCTTGTAAATCGAGTAAAATAACATAAGATTTTCTGTAGAATATTAAGGAGATGTGAAGCTGCTCTTACACTGCATACAGCAATTTTAACTGGTAGAATTTTTCTTGCAATGTGTCGACTCCAGATTTATTTGAATTGTTCTCGTTTAGAAAATTAAAACCGAATGACATATCCCTTAAAGCAGCACGCCGGTAACCACGATACACAACAGATCCAAGGTTCCTTTATCTGAGATTAAGGCCTGCTTTCTTTGTTTCCAAACTTCTTTACATGGCGTTACATTCTTAAGACTCTTTCTAAGTTACAAAGAACAGAAACGCTACATGGATTAGAAAAGTGTAATAGTTTCATTTATATAATCTTGAACATCTTAAATCCGTTTACGTTACTTTGCTTGTTGTATATGTTTATCGCCTGGCGTTGAACCAACTACTACTGCCATCATCCCTTTCTAAAATTTGGAAAATCCACCAGATCTAATGAAACCTTGCTTAGATTGTAAATGTGTTTTTACTGTATCCAGCAGAAATGAAATTACACTGGCAGAAGTACCAGCTAGTTCTCCACGCCTATTTGAAACAACATTAAATCACCTTGCTAAACAATAATATATTAAATGTAAATTGGACTTTTAAATTTGAATTTATAAACATCTAACAAATAAATATGTTTTTCTTACTATTCCTATCATTATACTTTCAGTAATTTACTATGTGCTGTGATTTGATATATTAACTGCTTGATTGTAATTTACAACGAACCTTGAGTATCAAACACTATCTTTACTCTTGGTACGAGTAGATAGATCTTTGTTTTATATTCTTATATCTCATTGATTATGAAAGTATATGATATCGTTTCTATGCAGTTATGCATAAATTCAATTCCGAGTAATGCTCTAAAAAGCATCCAAGATAACAAACGGCAAAATGATGGCGACTCCATACTAGTATTATATTGTCACTTCGGAGGAGTGTCAGTTGATCCGTAGCCATCTGTGACCGGATTCGTTAGTTAAAATGTGAGAACGTGTAACCAGCACGTTCTAGACTAGCATAAAACTCCGTGTGAATCGCGCAGCGCCAGCACTATTGTGAAACACGTGTCATCGCTCAATTCATGAATCTTCTCAGCAATGACGTTGGGTCACATTTGGTAATGGGGAACCTGTGGTTTCATACAAATTAAAACCATTAAATGTCACTAGATGTTCAACATATGAGTATTGACAGACATTTTGATAGTTGTTTCCCAATATTTATAGTTATTGAGAGAGTCATATATATTTCTTTCCATCTGTCATAAACTAAAAATATTATTTATAAGATAAAATATTACTTATAAAATAAAAATACATGCTGTTGCGTCCCTAGCATCATCTTGTGCAGTTTCTTAAGTAACATGGTGTCATCGTATTTTATATAACCCTCAATTGCATGAATTTGTAACGGTGAATTGAGAAAAATACATAGAAAATAAATGTATATATTTTTATGATAAAGTAATTAACGACTTTATCGAAAAAATCGCCGTATTGAGCTAGTTTATAGAAAATAATTAAATCGAGTTCTTACATCTTCGTTTCGTGCCGGTGTATCTATTTTGGAATCAAGATAAATAAATTGCTTGGTTTAGTCATTTTTCATATTCGCTTATAATTTTTATGGAATCAGTTTTCCCATTAGTAAATGTCAGTCCACGCCACTACCACGCATGTAGCTATGGTCAGCTAATAGTGTCATTGCCACGACCGTGTAACCCGTGTACTATATCGCGGTGCATTAATAGTGCCGTGTTACGCGTGTCGGCACAGTACTGAGAGTATGCCGTTACGAGAACTAAGTAGGGGCATTGTCTTTGCACAGTTTTGCCACGGAATTCGTTCCATCTGTTGTCCTTGGCGTGCCAATCGCTGGTTGTTTGGGATATTGTAGTAAATGAGGCAGACTTGTTTCTTATCATCATCAAGGAGATGGATTTTCACTTCCCCTCTTTGATTTTTGTTAATTATTGCTTGGAATTTTTGCTGCTTCTGCATCTCTATGACCGCATTGTGGATTTAACTTATGTACGTTCTTTTTGGTCTTCATCTTTTGTTACATGTAACATTATGTATGTAATGCACGTTTGTTATGTAATGCTCAGATTTGTAATACTCAGATTCTTTTACTCTTTTGTAAAGCAACTTATTCTATTAACATATATTTATTAGGCATATATGTAAGTAATTAGACAATGCTTAAAACGGTATTACATATGTTGCTGCAATTATATATTTAATGTCTAAAAGTGTAGATGGAATTAGTGTCCCGTGTTATGTGATCCAATCGACATATCGAGTAAGGCTATGTAATATGAAAACCTTTTCCTATTCCACAACCCCTTTCCATGTTAAAGGAATGATTAGTTCTGCAAGACGAGAAGCCTGAATTAGTAAGATCTCTACGAACATAAGTAATTTGTAAGTAATACATTTTTTCTGTTTGAAATATTTGCCTTTGTATAGAATAGAATGTATAGATATAAATTCCTGTCTTATATCCATTTCGATCCAATTCTGTTATAGCTTTTGAGCAGGAATAATATTCATTATACCTGATTTTTGCAATAGTTGTTTATTTAACAGATTTTATCGACGTAGAAGCAGCATTTGAGGGATGTATATTTCTACTTTGCAGTTCTACCAGTTTCTTTTTCTGCTCGCTACTTTCTAATCTCAGTTCCATATACTTATCCTTTATCACCATCATATATGTTGCATAAGATTATAATAACTTTTTTGTCTTTAAATTTTGCGGATATTTCAATTAAATTTCCTTTGATTAAAAAAACGGAGATGAAAAAGGAGTGACACGTACCATTTCTTGGAAACGTTGTATCGTAATTTGCATCTGACTGTTTTGAAAGGCACGCACTTTACTTAACGTTTTCAGTGATTCGGTCAGCGGAGCAAAGAAATATTCTACTTTCGATATTGTAGGCTCTTGTAATTCTAAGGCAAGTACATTCATCTGCCGATATCGTGAACACTGTTTTTTGGCTAAATTACAGAAAACCAAATATATTATAAGAAACATATTGTGACGTGGTGTCGTCACAAGACTCGCTTTACCCCCCCCCCCCCCCCTGCTTCGGTTAGCTTAGCTCGCTGATCACCACCTATGCGGGAAGCGCGACGCGGACCATCGCGATAGCTGTATTTGTGAGAAGCATGAGGTACACGATGGTAGAAACTTTTCCCCTTCCCTCCCCCTTTTTCTCTTCTCTCTTTATCTTAAGGATTAGACTGCCGAGCTGATGGAAGAAACGATCCAAAAGACGTCCCTTCATCGGATAAGCAGACCGCGGGATATTATCCATGGCCTTGCGAAGATATTACCGCTGCCATCGTCCATGGAGACGCATAGGATGGTTTTTGGGTGTGAGAAGAACCCCCCCTCCCCCTGAACACACTAAGAGAGAAGTTCAAGAGTACAGCGGACTTGCAGGTGAGCCGTGGAAAGAGCGGCGCGCGATACGCGCCGCAAATCAAATGATCAGAAGGACCCCCTCCCCCTAAAGACACCCCAGGGGGCGAGATGAGAAGATCCCCAAAATCCACCGATCGATGCCCCGAATAATATCGAAGCGTACAGCCTACCCCACCAAGGTGCTCTAAGGAGGATCTAGGAGATCCGAGGACCACCAGCGGATTCATTGAGCGAGCGAGTTAGCAAGCGACGAGCCAGATTTGACAAGCGAGCGGTTTTGAAAACGAGAGAAAGTAAAGGAGAGAGAAAGAGAGAGAGAGAGAGAATCAGCATTCAGGAGCCTGCAAAGGAGAGCGTGAGTCCATATACGCTTAACCGTCCAGTTTTTCCTGCCGCATTTTTGATATTATGTATTGTATTTTATATCGTATAACGGGTGTTGATCCCAGGTCATTCGCAGCGTACCGCGTAACAGTTAGTAGTCCTTATTAGTAATTCCGCGTCGGGGCAATATAAAAAGAAGCGGTGAGTTCAGTATCCCGCGAACCGAATTTGCGCATTTGGCTAGACGTAGTCGAAAGAAGGAGCATTTCGAAGTTTCGAGGGTTGTTCTGCCCCGGGTTTCCCCGGGTTGTGTAGTCCATTAGTTTTTGCTACTTCCTGAGTAGCTGGCGCCCAAAAAGTCCCAGCCTCGCAGCTTCGAAATACCCCCTGGTTAGGCAATTATCTTGTTCTTTTACTTTGCGTTGGCGAATCCGCGGAAAGTGTAAGCACGCGCATATTTTGTACACCTACCTAACACCGGATTAAAACTGTTCTACATCCCTTATTACTGGTATAATTACCCCTTCTTGCGAATCGTAACGGGAACACCGTCACAATATTAAACATCGTAATATTAAATTTAACTTTGTTCATCATTGCTGAGATAAAATTGCACAGTATAAAGGGCCCATCCGTTGATGAAAATAGTTTTTTTGTAAGTGTAGGTATGTTGGTCATTTGATGGTTACCTTCATTTTTAAAAATGAATTGGTATGTTCATTTTTCCGTAATACGATAGAGAATTTTAAATGCATTTTCACTGTGAATAAACACTGTTCGAAGGGCATTTTAATGGTTTGCAGGATAAGTTAAACATGATAAGATTAGTATTGAAAAATCGGTTCGATTACGTTTGGTTAGACTGTTCTTTATGTCGTCCGTTTCAAAGTAAGTTCTCAGATTCTCAGTTCTACGTTTAAAGCTATGTGTGTTCCATATATCTATGTAAAGTGATGGTCTCTATCAGGTGTGACGCAAACCTATCTACAGTATGTCAGGGAAGCTCGAAGGGGTTAATTATCCAAATGCTTTAAGATGTAAAACGTACTTTAATCTAAAGCGATCTATCGTTACAAGGTATCCGCTAACGTACAACTTTTCACGAGCTCGCGAACGCAAAAATAATCACCGAAACGGGGGGTATTTCGAAACTGCGAGTACTAGTTTCTTGAGCGTTAGCTGCGCAGAAAGCAGCAAAGAAATAGTCTACACGGCCTCAGAAAATGCGGAGCGGAACAACCCTCGAAACTTCGAAATGCTCCTCCTTTCGACTACGCCTAGCTGAGTACACACACTCGGGTCGTGGGATACTGAAGTCACGGCTTCTTTATTTATGGCCTCGACGTGGGATTAACTAACAAGCGCTACGCGAAATTACGTAACACGCCGCGAATCACCGGGGATCGCCGCCCGCTTCGCGATATAAGTTACAATATACAATATGCGATACAAAAAATGCGGCATGAAAATGGGACGCTTTAGCGAATAAGATCTCGCCATCGCGTTGCATGGATAAGTAGAATCCACATTCTTTTGAAATACAGAATCACCTAGGTATAATGGTACGCATAGAAGAATACAGCATACTTACTATGAAACGTTGAAATTGGTTGCGCCATCGCATTGCATGCAGCATTGTAACTCTATTGCATTGACAAGTGGACCCATTAAAGGGCAATCCTAATGCATGGAACTGTAGACTTCACATTCTAATGAAGTATAATATCAGATAAGCATAGTGCTATGCATAGAGGATACCATATTACTTACTTTCAGACGCTGAAATGAGATATATCATTGCATTGCATGGAACACTAGAAAACAACTGCTTTGATGAGCAGACACTATAAAGCGCCATCTAGTTGCATAGAATTGTGGAATTCACATTCTTTCAAATCGTAGAAGCAGACAGGCATAACTCCATGTATAGAAGTATACAACTTACTTACTTTGGAACGCTGGTGTGAGATGAGTCATCGCATTGCATCAAGCATTAGAACTCCATTGCTTTGATACGTAGAACCTTTAAAGCCCCACCCTGTTGCATGGAACTGTAGAATTCACATACTTTTGAAGTATAGAAGCAGATGAAAATCACGCGTTGCGATGAATATTACATCTTATCATGAAACTTTGAATTCGGATTCGACATCACGATGAATAGAGTATTATAACTCTATTGCTTCGGCCCATAAACATCTAGAAACGCTATCCCATTACAAGGACGTTTGAGATTCACATTCGTTCGAGGTGCAGAAGCAAACAAGCATAATGCGATGCATAAAGCTCCACAACATACTAACTTCCTTTGAACTGTTGATATCAAAAGCGATATCGCGATGCATGAAGCATGAGAAAGGCTATACCTAAGCAAGAAAGTGTAGCACACACACTCTTTTGAAATGTAGAAGCAGACAAACAAAATGCGTTGCTTTGAATATTACATCTTAACATGCATCATTGAAATGAGATGCAATATCGCGTTGAATGAAGAATTGAAACCCTATTGCTACGACATGCAGACACCTAGGGACATTATCCCAAAGCATGGAAGTGAAGGATTCGCATTCTTGTGAAGGGTGCAAGCACGTAAGCATAATGCGTTGCATTCAATATTACACCCTATCATAAGACATAGAAATGGGATGCTACATCGCGTTTTACGAAGAATTAGAACTGTATTGCTTCGATGCGTAGACATTTAAAAACGCTATTCGGCAGCAAGGAAGTGTGGTTTTTACATTCTTTTGAAGTTTATACGATATATACCTAACGCTCTGCATGGAATATTACATCCTATCATGAGAGATAGAAAGATGCAATATCGCGTTTTATGAAGTATAAGAACTCCACTTCTTCGAAACGTAGACATCTAGGAACTCTATTCTGCACCAAGGATGTGTGGCGTTTACGTTTTGTTGATGTGCAGACAAGATATGCACAACGCGTTGCGTTGATATCTCATCATATCATGAGACATAGAAATGATTTGCGATATCGCGATTTATGAAGCATCAGAATTCTATTGCTTCCATATGTAGACATCTAGAAGCGCTATTCCACCGCAAGGAAGTTTGGGATTTACATTCTCTTGATGTATTGACGAGATGTAACGCGTTGTACTGATTTTAATGTTATCATGGAACACAGAAATGAGATGCGATATCCCGTTTTATGAAGCATTAGAACTCTAGTGCTTCGATACGTACACATTTAGAAACGCAGTTCCGCGGCAAGGAAATGTGGGATTTACTTTACTTTGAAGTGTTGACGAGATATGCATAACGCGTTGCATTGATATTACATCTCACCACGAGTCATAGAAATGAAATGCGATATCGCATTTTATGAATAATTAGATCTCCATTGCTTCGATATTTAGAAGCAAGATCTAGATACGCTGTTCCGCAGCAAGAAAGTGTGGGCTTTGCATTCTTTTCAAGTGCTTTCGAGACATACATAACGCGTTGCATTGATATTACATCTAATCGTGAAACATAGAAACGAGATGCCATATCGTGTTTTGTGAAGCATTAGAACTACATTGCTTCGGTACGTGCACATTTAGAAACGCTATTCCGTAGTAAGGAAGTGTGGCATTTACATCCTTTTGACGTGTAGTCGAGACAAATATAACGTGTTGCGGGGAATATTACATCTTATCACAAGACATTGAATTGAGATGCGATATCGCGTTTTATGAAGTATTAGGACACTATTACTTCGATTCCTAGGCATCTTGAATCGCTATCCTGTAGAAAGGAAGTATGGGATTTAAATCCTTTAGTCGTGTGGACGAAAGAAAAATAACGAGTTGCATTTAATGATACATATTGTCATGAAACATAGAAATGTGATGTATTATCGCGTTTTATTTTATGAAGTAATAGAAATCTATTGCTGAGATACGCAGACACCTAGAAACGCTCTTCCGTAGCAAGGATGTACAGGATTTACATTCTTTTGAAGTGTAGATGCAGATACAAAGAGCGCGTTACATAGAGTATTACATCTTATTACGAAACATTGAAATGAAATGCGACATCGCCACAAATGAAGTATTAGAACTCTATTGCTTCGACACCTAGAAACGTTATCTCGTAGCATGGAAGTGTGGGATTTACATTCTCTCGATGTGTAGGATTGTACGGAATAAACTTAACACGTCGCATTGAAAATTACATCTTATCATGAAACATTGAAGTGAGATGCGACATCGCGTTGAATGAACTATTAAAAATCTATTGCTTGAACCCGTACGCATATAGGAACGCTATATCTTTGCAAGGAAATGCAGGATTTACATTCTTTTGAAGTGTAGAAGCAGAAAAGCATAACTTTTTGCATTGAATATTACATGATATTTTGTATGTCTGAAATGAGATGCGACATTCCGTTGAATGAAGTACTAGTACTCTATTGCTTCTACACGTAGATATCAAGAAACGCGATTCCTTTGCAAGAAAGAACATTATTCATATTCTTTTGAAGCGATTTATTCATTTTATAAGTGATTTATTTTGAAGTGAAGTTAATCATATTCTTTGAAGCTAGTAATCATAAGGCATTCTTCAGGCGTCGTAATATTACAATTCATTTCAACAGTTCAAAGTAAGTAACTAGGTTGTAATGCTCTATGCATCGCATTATGCTTATCTGCTCCTACACTGCAAAAGAATGTAAATCCTACGCTTCCTTAAAACGGATTTACGTTTCTAAGTATCTACGTGTCGACGCAATAGAGTTCTAATACATCATTGAACGCAATGTGGCATCTCATTACAATGTTTCATAATAAGTTGTAATATTCAATGCAACGCGTTATGCTTATCTGCATCTACACTTCACAAGAATGTAAATTCTGCATTTCCATGCAACAGGATGACCCCTCATAGTGTCTGCTTGTCGACGCAATGGCGTTCTAATGCACCATTCATTACGATGGTGCATCTCACTTGAACGTTTCAAGGGATGTAGTCTGTAGACTGCTATGCATAGCAAAATGCTTATCTGTTTCTGCTTTAAAATAACGTGAAATTTACAGTTCCATGCAACGACATGGCGCATCTCGTTTCAGCGTATCAAAGTCTATAAAAACGCTGATCGAACGATGAAATGAGATCTGCCACCAGATAGCATGGACCATTAGAACTCTGCTGCCTTGAGACGCAGGTACTATGAAGCGCCATCCCGTTGCATGGCTCTGTAGAATTTACATTCATTTGAATTGTAAAAGCAGATGAGCATAATGCATTGCATAGTAGATTAAAGCTAATGGAGCATTTATAGGGGCGGTAGTATTTAGAATTAGAGATAATATATGAATATTGTAAGTATATATACTGATTAAATATCTTTATTTAAAACGTCATAAAGTGCTATAAAATTAGATAGAATTTTGGGTGATGTAATGTATTTAGTGGGGATATTCTGTTCCCAAACAGCTGAGATATATTATATGTGTAAATATATATACCAAATTGAAATGTTTATGTAAAATATCATGAAACGATATATAATTAGGTAGGTAGGGTGTTAAATGTAATATAGTATTTGGAGGGGACATTTTATTTACGTTTATAGAAAGTTCTTGACGTGTTTAAATATATACACTAACCTGAAATGTTTACTTATACCTTTCGCTACGGCAGTCCTTTCCGTGCCAGTAGCGCCACTGAACGGGGCACCGCGCCATGCAGTGTGCATATTACGCATCTGTAGGTTTCGGTGTTCGCACTTACGTCTTTCATTGGCACCTTGGAATTCTCTTGTGTATATACTTTTTTGAGAGCTATGTAACAACTGTTTCGTCATATTATATGAAAAACATAAAAATGAGTATATTTTGAGTATTCAGAAATATAAATATTAAAAAATTTTACTGCTATTATAACTAAAAATACAGTTGAGTTAGTGAGATATCAAATTATACGTTAATTCTTAGTAATGCAACTCGGTATGGTAAATTCTAAAGCAAGGTTCCACGCAAAGTCCAACATTACAATATTTACATTCATATCGAGACACGCGTCTCTTGTATGTCGTAATGACGATGCATCTTCTATTTCGGTTTTTTTTCGTGGTTCATACAGCGAAGGAAAATGCCGTTCTGTTGACCGTAATGGATTGTTGTTGTCTCTTTGATGATATTAAGAAATGTTCATATGATAATTTTTCAGCATTTTTCGGATTAAATTCAAGTGTAATTTAGCCATAGATTTCGGTTTTCTTGTGTTATTACGTTACCATTTTACAGATTTCCGTGTCGAATTTAAAGTGCTTATCACTATGTCGTCTTTGTCGACACAACCCATACAATTATTATAGTTAACGACGCATAGGCGTTTTTGAATAATTTCGTTTCCTTCATGTCTAACAACCGTTGCACACTCTGAAGTATGCATAGTGGATAGCATATATATTTCTTTTTTATCCAGCCATTTCACAACTAATAAATTTTTAGTTGGCCGGGAAGATGCCCCTCCTTTTCTCAGTGTATCAGTAATTCTTGGTATTCCTTGTCGCTTTTTTGCTACGGTCTCTCACGCATTTGTATGATTATTATATAGTAAATTAAGCAAGGCTGGACTTAAATACCAATTATCTAGGTAAACTGTATGTCCCTTTCCTAGATATGGCGCCATTAAGGCTTCTGCTATCGTTCTCGATTTTCTAATTTTCTTATTTTGACTGTTGACTACAGTCGATGACCCAGCTTAAAAAATAAGGTCTTGTACAAAACCAGTTCGACAATCACAAAGAATACATGATTTTATCCCAAATCTACTTCTTTGCAAAGGAATGTATTGTTCGAATGAAAGCCGCACTTTATATAGAAGTATACTTTCAACGATGCATAATTTTTGGTAATAATAAAATGACTGGCAGAAATTTTTTCGGAGCATATCAACCACGTTCCTTATTTTATATAATTTACCATTGGTATACGTGATATCTTGACTGAAATGTAGCAACGATAACAATTTAAAATAGCTGTCTCTATGCATAATCTCAGCAAAAATGTCACTACGCTTGTCTACCCTCCAGTATTCCTCTAAGGACAACTTCTTATTGCGTGTCATTAGCAATGACACAGCAAAAAAGCAGTATATTTCGGACAGCATTGTCGCTTCACCATCTTTCATATTATAGTTATTTTTTTCCAATAGGCATTTGCTTCATTTAAAATAAATTGCACGAACTCGTCTGAATCAAAGAGTTGAATGTAATCAATTGCTTTTTCTGATCTGCTAATATTTGGTATAATTCCTGTCTTTTGGGGGGTAAATGGATGTAACTTAGGGATGAATGTGTTTGGCGTCCAGGAATCGCAATCGTCCATATTGTCTGGCTCATTGTTCTCTACTTCTGAGTCTAAGGTACTACATGTATACCTTCTTCTTTTGTGCTCGGCGAAATTATCTTCGTTTTTACTCACGGTATCATTTTCGTAATCAGTTAATCCAATCAAAAATTGAATTCCTTTTGAACTCCGTCCAGAAATTGTAACGAGGGTGCAATTAAAAATTAAAAAACAAATTTTACGCAAACATAAAACTAAAATTTTTAGATAATCATTTATAATCTTAGAATTTACCTCAACTGTAAAAGTCGACAATAATCTATTCAACTTACATGTTGTCCGACTTATATTGGTACAAGAAAGACTTTATATTATAATCCCTGTTTTTTATTATAGTTTTGTGGCTTATAAATACTTCGTATGTCGAATATGTGTTTGGCAGGCTTTAGTACAGTACGAGCCACTAGATTCAAAAGATATTCTACCGATACGGTAGATTCTATTTTACCAAATGCGTCAGCGTAGGTGATCACGCGGCACCGACTATAGTCGGGACCCGTACACATAGCAGGTCTCGCGAACATCGACTATAGCCGGCATCAGTACTCACAGCGCTTCGCGCGGCCGCCGACTATAGTCGGTGTCCGTAGTGAAAGGGTTAGAACATCACGAAATTATATAAAATTAGATGAGATTTTAAATGTAATTGGTATTTAGGGGAATATTCTATTTGCAGTCAATTAAAATATATGATAAGTGTAAGTATATGTACCAATTTGATGTAACTAATTAAAACAGTATGGAATGATATAAAACTAGATAGAACTTAGGTGTAATGAAGCATTTAAAGGGGATATTATATATACACTTCAATAAAATTTATGATAAGTGTGAACATATACACTAATTTGAAATACTTATTTAACACATCATAAAAATATATAAAATTACATAGGAATATGGATGTATTAGAGTATTTAGAGGGGATATTCTCTTTGAATTTAACTGAAATACATGGTAAGTGTAAGCTTGTACATTAGTTTGAAATATTTACTTCCAACATAGTGAAATTATATAGTATTAGGTAGGAATGCAGATCTAATGGAATATTTAGTGGGGATATTCTATTTAGAATCGACTATCATATATGATAAGTGTAAATATATGTACTACTTTGAAATATATATTTAAAATGTCAAGAAATAATACAAAATTAGATAAGATTTTAGATACAATTGTAGTATTTAGAGGATATTCCATTTAGGATTAACTAAAATATATGTTAAGTTGAAGCATATATAATAATTTGAAGTGATTATTTAAAGCGTCATGAAATTATATATAATGAGGCACAATTTTAGGTTTAATCTAACGTTTCGAGGGGAAATCCTTTTTACAATTAAAATAAATGTCTCCAAATATTTGTGCCAATTTGAAATATTTATTTAAAAAATCGTGAAATAGTACGAAATTAGATGGGATTTTAGATGTAATGGACTATTTAGCGGGAGTATTCTACTAGCAATCAATTAAAATATATGATAAGAATAAATATATATACTAATATGGAATATTTATTATTAAAAAGTCATGAAATAATGTAAAATTAATTAGGATTTTGGATGTAATAGGGTATTTAGTAATGGTAATCTATTGACAATCAACTGTAATACACGATAAGAGTAAACATATATAATAACTTGAAACATGCACTTAGAACATCATAAAGTGCTATTTCTACAGACGCGTTTAGATGAGGAACTTTGAATTGTAAAACTGAGATTCGCCATCGCGTTGCATTGAACTTCCGAAGTCAATTACTTTGACAAGCTGATACTTAGAAGTGCAGAATAGTCATACGGAACTGTAGATATTGCACATTTTGTAACGTAGCACCAGGTAAACGTAACTGCGTTGTGTAGATACCTACAACTCGCTTACTTTGAAACGTAGAACTAAGAAGCTGTATGGACCATTGGAAGTCAATTACTATGTCAATTTGACAGTTAGAAGAGCCAACAATTACATGGATCTGTAGGAATTGCATACATTGTTATGAAGTACCTAGTAAGTAAAATTGGTATGTATAGAAACTTAGAACTAACATACACTGAAACGCTGAACTGAGAAACAAAATCGCGTTATATGGACATTTGCAAGTAAATTATTTAGACAATTTGATACTTAGAAGCGCTATTCTGTTACATGTACCTGTAGAAATTACATACTTTGTATCAAACAACCTGGTAATTATAGCTGCTTTGAATAGAACTATACATTTTACTTAAATTGAATGGTTGAACTGAGAAACGCCATTGCATTGAATCGAGCATTATAACTCTATTACTCTAACACGTAGGCAGAATGAAGCGCCTACACACTGCGTGGACCTGTAGACTCCACATCCTTTAGAAGTGTAAACGGAGTTAAGCATATTGGAATGCTTAGAAGATTGTACCCTACTAACTTAGAAACGCTGAAATTAAACGCGACCATTGCGATATATAAAGCATTAGATCCCTATTGCTTTGAAACGCAGACACTATGAAACGACAGCTCTTTACATTCAGCAGGAGGATTCACTATCATTTAAAGCGTACAAGCAGATATTTTTTATGCGATACATAGGAAATTTAAACCTACTTCCATTGAAACGTTAAAATGACAATCGCCACAGAAATGAATTAAGCATTAGTACTCCATTGCTTTGAAACGCAAATACTATGAAGCGTCATCCAGTTGCATGCAACATTAGAATAGATTCCTTTTAGGCTTTTCTTATCAATAGGGAAAATTTTGGGACCTAGCTCATCCGTAAAATCTGATGTGGTAGGAATTTTATCGACATCTGATCATTCTTCGCTGTAACTATACAATCCTGTGAACATTACACAATGACTGGAATCATCGGAATCGCTTGAATGCTGTAGTGGAATGGCTGTTGATCTTATTCTTGGACCCACATCAATATAGCAGTCCTCGACATTTATATCAGAATCTTCTGAATGTACCGAATAATCCGATAGAAAGTCAGCAATATACTCATCAATAGTATCACTCATATTATGTGAGTAAAAAGTTACAAAATAATGAACCTTGTTATACTGGTAAACTAGAAGCGTAAGCCTACGAAACAGAAGATGACTATGGAATGCATTGTTCAAGAATAATTCTTGCTTTGATTGTTTCCAAACTATCGCATAAGTTTTATGTCTTGGGCATATGAAATGAAGATCGACATAACCATGGCAAGTACATACAAATTGATGTACAAGATATTCAAACCAGCAAAAAAATTGCATATCATGGTGGGATCAGCATACAAGCGTCAGACTCAGAAACCCGCGTTTTCACGGGACCGGCGCTCAAGTGACATACTCAAAAACCTGCGTTATCGCGGGGACGGCTGTCAATGTGTTAACAGCTTCAGGTCTTCAAAAGAATGTGAATTGTACAGTTCCATGCAATGGAATGGAGCTTCATGGTGTCTGTGTGTCAAAGCGGAAGAGTACTAATGCGATGGCACATAGCATTTCATCGCTTCGAGGTAAGTAAGCGGTATACTTCGATGCATGGCATTATGCTTATCTGCTTCTACATTTCAAGAGAAAGTAAATGCTAGAGCTCCTTACACCTGGATTGCGCTTCATAGTGTCTGCGTGGCAAGTCAATGGTATTCTAAAAAACACCATGCATTCCAATGGCCCACCTCATTTCAACGATTCGAAGTTAGTGAGCTGTAACCTTCTATGAATAGCATTATCCTTTTCTGCTTTTGCATTACAACAGAAAGTGTTCTAATGCTCCATTCAATGGTGTCGCGCATCTTATTTCAAAGTTTCAAAGTAAGTAAGTTGCAATCCTCCATACATAGCATTTTGTTTTTCTATTTCTACATTTCTAAAAAATGTGAAATCTACAGTTCCAAGCAACTGGATGGCGTTCCACAGTGTCTCGGTGTCGATACAGTAGAGTCCTAATGCTCCATGCAATGCGATGGCGCAACTCATTTCAACGTTCTGAGTAAGTAATTTGTAATTCTCTATGTATAGCATTATGCTTATTTGCTTCTACACTTAAAATTTTTTTTTCTTCTAGACACCAACTGGCCTGGCAGCCTATGACAGAAAACGAAATGAACATTTTTATTGGTGTCCTGCTTATATTGGTTGTAGCGCCACTGCTAGAAATTAGATTATATTGATCTCAAAAAAAGGATATGTATACAAACGCGGATATGAAAAGCGCGACCGGTTTACATCGATACATAGATATTTACACTTATCCTACATTTTCACGGCTTGGACTGAGGACCGTTTGAATAAACTTAGAAATATTGTTACTGAAATTGTCGACACTTTCACAATTACTGTTAAGACTTGTAAAAATATTGTAATCGACGAAACCATGGTTTCGTGGCGAGGACGCCTCAGTTCTTGCCAATATATCCCAGGAAAGCGGCATAAATATGGTATAAGACTTTGTTAACTGTGCCTTCCTGAAGGATGCACTCACAACATTCTTATTTACGTCGGAAAAAATGCAACTATAATAGTTAAAGTACATGCGCATGCTGTTGTTATGACGTTGGAAGTTGAATTATTATTTGGAAGCCGCGTATTATACGCAGATGGTTTTGACAATAGTGTCCCATTGGCCGAGGAACTTCTGCAAAAGGGAACATTTATTTGTGGTCCAGTAAAAATTAATAAAAAATTTCCCCAGCTGCAGGCCATACGAAAACAGCAACGGGGTGGTTTTATGTATTTTCAAAATCGGAGTGGCTTTAAATTATTAAAGTGGACGGATAAGAGGCCGGTATGCATGCTAGCCACTTCTGAAAACCACAAATGTGTCATTGTTCAGGGTGGTAACAATAAGTTAAAACCGGACATTGTGTTTCTTTATAACAAAGCTAAGAAAGGGTTTGACCATCCGACCAGATGTCTTCTTATCACAGTTGATTACGCAGAACAGTAAAGTGGTATAGAAAAATAGTTATCGAATTAGTATGCGGGGCTTCTCTAGTTAATGCCTGCTATATATATAGAAAATGGAGTACTAAAGGTATGAAAATATTAAACTTCCGCGAAAAAGTTATTGATTATCTCCTCAGTACAGTGGATCATCACGGTGAACAAACGTCATCTGAAACTTAAGCAGTGCCCAAGAAACGTACACATTTTCTGCGGTCGTTCCAAGGCCGCGCGAGAAAAACAAGGCAGGGCTGTAAAGAATATTATAAACGGATGTCTAGAATAAATGGCGGGTAGTATGCCGCGAATAAAGCGATAAAAATAAAATCCTGTTGTAACCGATGTAAGAGCCAACCAAAACTCTACCCAACATGTTTTGAAAAATTACATAAAAAGATTAAATAATTATGTTAGGTTTATAATATTGATTTGTTATATTTTAAGTATTGAATGTTTGTTTACAATGCGGAGAATTAGATCACTACAGCTTTGACAAGCAGACAATAAGAATTCCCAGCCCGGTGCAAGGTACAGTCTAATTTACATTCGTTTGAAGTGTAGAAATAGGTAAGGGTAATGCGATACATAGAACATTACAACATTCTTGCTTTCGAACGTTGAAATGGGATACTCCACCGCACCGCATACAGCATTGGAACTCCATTGTTTTTACACGAAGACACTATGAAACGCCGTCCCGATGCATATGACTGTAGAATTCAGATTCTTCTGAAGTATAGATACAAATAAGCATAATGCTATGCATAGAAGATTACAGCTCACTTAATTTGAAACGTTGCAATGATATGCGGCATAGCAATGCATGGAGCATTAAAACTCCATTAAAACTCCATTAAAACTCCATTTGATACGTAGACATTATGAAGTCACTTCCTCTTGCATGAACCTGTAGAATTCACATACAGGATCCTTACTTTGAAACTTTGAAATGACAAGAGCCATTCGCACTGCATGGAACACTGCAACTCCATTGCTTTGACACGCAGACACACTGAAGCGCCATCCCGTTGCACGGAACTGTAGAATTCATGTTTATAGGGAGTGTAGATGCCGATAAGCATAATGTTATTAATTGAAGATTGCAGCTTACTTACTTTGAAACGTTTAAATGGGATGCGCTGTCGCATTGCATGGTACTTTAGAACTCTACCGCTTTGACACGCAGACACTATGAAGCGCTATTCCGTTCCATGGAAATGTATAATTCACAATCTTTGGAAATGTAAAGGCAGATAAGCATATTGCTTTGTTTAGAAGTTTTAGCTCACTTACTTTGAAAATTTGCAATGAGGTACGCCTTTGAATTGCATGAAGTACTAGACCTCTTCCGTTTCCACAAGCAGACTCAGAACAGCGCCATCCCGTTGCATGTAACAGTAGAAATCACAATCATTAGGCATAATATTATCTATTGGCCATGATTTCCATTGCCTTTCCAAGATTTTTCATCAAACATGGTTTTTCGAGTCTTATCATGAATATAAGCTGTGGAACCGAAAATTCGTAAATACTTTACTTTAGGCTTTTTATCAAGCCACATTTCAAATGGCGTTTTGCTTTGTTTTAAAGCCTTTGTTGGGCTTAAGTTTATTAAATACGTCACAGTTAAAGCTGCTTCCATCAAAAACAGTTTATTTAAAGTGGCACCACTTATCATCGTGCGTGCCTTTTCTGTTACGTTTCTGACCATTCTCTCAGAAACACCAATTGGGGACTTCGCAGAACTGTTAGATGGTAACTAGTACTCTTTTCTACACAATAATCTTTCATCTCATTTGACAGATATTCTCTGCCTATACAACTGAGCAACTTTTAAATTAAAATGGGCCTCGCATCTAGTTGCAAAATCTTTAAGTGCAGAAAATACTGTTGATTTATATGTAATCAGGTATGTTGCACGGTAAAGTGTATATTCGACCACAAACAGGAGAAAATAATTCTTTCCGTTAATAGTTAAAGAAATAATAAAACAACATACATCTGAATAAATAATAAACAATGGTCGCTTTACATGCTTCATATTCTTTACCTTTTCGAATGATAACCGTGCTTGCTTAGCTTTAATGCAAGCCTCACATAAATTATCATTCGGCACTATCATTTCAATATGATTTACATCATTGACCATTTTTTTATTCATCAAGTCTACGAATTTTGATCTTCCAATGTGGCCCAAACGCTGATGCGACAGTTCATAGTCATTATTTATTGTACTATGAATCTGGTGATTAATCAACTTTTCACCATTTTTCATGTGAAAATCAGTAATAGATAAGCTATTTTATTCCTTACCTTTGATTATTTTCTCACCAGTTTTCATTACTTGAACGTTTCCATCTGTTACATATACGATGTCCATTCCTGCTTCTTGCATCCCTCTATCGGACAGCACCTTTCTGCCACCGAAATCTTCAAGGGTGGACTCAACTTGTCGAATGTCGGAAAGACATTATCACATTTGACAATGTGATCCGACGCTCCGGAATCCAACAGAAACTTTAATTTGTTTTTATCGTCTTCCCCATTTTCATTGTACCCCGTCATAAAGGCAAACGAGGATGACCAAATCTTTGCAATATCCAATTCTTCTGTTACTGGAGCTGCTTGGGCGATCACCTTTTTCTTTTCCGCATGCTGGACCGTTCTTTTATAATAGAAACGTTCTTCTATTTTATGCCCTTTCGCCCACAATCATGGCATTTTATATTTATCGTTTCTTTGGCCATTTAAATTATCTCTATCTGTATGTATCTTCTCAGTATGTAATACTTTCGCGCTTGTCGAGCAGCCTGTTCGTAATTTTACTTCATGGACCAATAAACCAGTTTTTAGAAATGCTAATGTTGGATTGTCTTCGGGAAATGTTCTATTGCCGTAATTACTCGCCATAGTACGTTGGAAGGATTAGTAGTAAATGGAAAGCTTTATCCGTTTCTTCTAATTTTGCACACGCTACTAAGAGTTCCGTGATTATGTCGTTGAGTGGTGTAAAATGTTTTATCAAGGGCTGCTCTCCCTGTAGTTTTAAATTTAATAGTTTTTTTCTAACAGCCAATTGCGTGGCTAAACTATCTCTTTCATATATGCCATCCAATTTCTGCAAAATTTCAGCAGCAGTTTTCGCATTATTTGCGAAGCTCAAAATGGAATCTGCTAAATATTCAGCATCCTCTCTGCTTTCCTCCAATTTTCAGTTATTTTTACTGGAATGGATTCATCAATAATTATCCAATTCGCTTAACAGAGTATCAATTCTTAATTGCAACATACTGTAGCGATCACCATCAAATTGTTTAATGTTCCTCTTGGTTTTTGTACTTTCCATATTTCTCTTTTCTTTCATAAGGAAAGGTTTATATTCACTAATAATGTTCCTTTAATAGTATAATCACTTATTTATACTTCTGATATTACACTTATAATCACATAATCACGTACACAAAAGTTATCACTAAAAAGAATATCTACTAAAGTGTTAATACTATTAAAATACGTAAACTGGGCCCACAACCTATTGAATTATGGGTAAATATAAACGAAAAGCTGTCCAAAGTTCTTTATAGTCTGTAACTTTATTCTTAAGGTTTGATGGTACGTCTTTACGTTTAAACGCTCTAATAATTGTGAGGACACCGCATAGGAAATATAGGGTCCTCCCTCCTAAAGAAATAGACGGCGCAAAGTCTGCACGTGTTTTCCTTTCAGGCCACGAGGTATAAACAGTCGTGAACCCTACTCGAACCGACAGAACTATTTCACAGTTTATATACTGGATTCCATTTCCTAACTCAAGATTCATTTTTGTTTCTCCGTTGACATTTGAAATAATGCAATAGCAGTAAGCTGTTATGTATAGCATTACAAATATCTGCCACAACACTTCAAAAGAACGTTAATTCTATATGTCCATGCAACAAGATAGCCCTTCATACAGTCTGCCTGTTGGAGCAACAGGATCCTAATGCTTCATGACATGCAGTGGCGAATCTCACATCAATGTTTACAAGTAAGTAAGCTGAAACATTCTATGCATAGGATTACGCTTGTCAGCTTTTACACTTCAAAGATATGTGAATTCTGCAATTTCTTGAAACAGGATTTCGCATCGCATTGTCTGCGTGTCGTAACAATAGAGCTCTAATGCTACATGCCGTGCAATGGGCCATTTCGTTTCAACATTACAAACTTTGTAACCTCTAACCTTCTGTGCATAGCATTATACTTATCTGCGTGTGCACTTCACAAGAATGTGAATTCTATAATTCAATGCAACGGGGTCCGTCTGCATAGTGTCTGCGTATCAAAGAAGTAGGGTTTTAATGCCCCATGCCATGCGATAGCGCATCTCATTTCAACGTATAGAAGTAAGTAGCCTGTAATCTACTATGCATGACATTATGCCGGCTGCTTCAACACTCAAAGAATGTAAGTTCTACAGTTCCATGCAACAGGAAGCAGCTTCATAATGTCTACGCGTCAAAGCAACGAAGTTCTAATACCCCATTCAATACTGGGGCAAATCTCATTCCAACGTTTCAATCAAAGTAAACTGCAATCCTCCATGCATAGTATTATGCTTAACTGTTTCTACACTTTAGAAGAAAGTGAATTCTACGATTCCATGCAATGGAATGGCGCTTCACAGTGTCTGCGTGTCAAATGAGGAGAGTCCTAATTCTCCATGCATTAGTGAGTGAGTTATTCTTCACTCGGCCGTCCTGCATGAACAATCGTTCCGAATGTCATGCCGTCATTCTTCATTCATGTCGTCTTCGATTTCAGATAAATATCATAGATTTCTTCGATCCACAATTTCATAGAATCTGCTGACATCGATGTTTATAGGGGTCCTTCTCCTTGCCCTACCTTTCAAACTACAAACCGTTGATTGTGTAAAACTCGTGCAACTACATACGGTTCAAAATATTTATGAGCTATATTTAGACCAGTACTCTGTTGCATACGTTTAATTGCTACTTGATCTCCTTCACGATAAATTCTAGCTTTTCGTCTACTCTTGTTCGCCTATTCTCTTATTGGACCCTGGATATATTTTTACTTGCTTGAAGTCGTACTTCATCTCGATTATCTTGAAAAGGTGCGATCCATTCCTTATCAAGTATGTCTCGGATGTCAAGATAACCTTTAAGTCGAGGATGTGTCCCAAAGAGAAGATGAAACGGTGACGTGCCAATATTTCGATGTATTGTTGATTTCAAACATTGTTGATCTACTTCTAAATACTTATATCATTCACAGGGCTTAGGTTGTAGCTAATATTGCTGACAACAGTATGAATGTTCTATTACGACGTTCAACTTGACCATTAGCTCTAAGATTTCCTGTTGTTGTTGAAACATGTTCTATATTATCTTCTTGAGAATAATGCTTGAAATCATTTGCTGTGAAAGCTGTTCCCCTATCAGAAATTATTCGACGCAGATTACAGAAAATAGTCGCTTGCTTCTTCAGGAGTGACAAAACTTTATCTGTAGTAGTAGATGATGTAGTATAAAGCCATGTAAATTTTGTAAAAGCATCTATCACTACAAATATATACTGATACGTTTATATTTGTCGATGGCAGTAGTTTAAGATGATCGATATGAAATGTATCAAAAGGAATACTTCCCTTTTCAATCGGATTTAAATGACACTCCTGCTTCCCCAGCATCTTTTCGGCTAAGATGCATGCAACACATACATGCATGTAAGAAATTTCTTACCACCTGTTCAACTTGCTGCCGAAGGTTTGGAATCTAATAATCTTTACGTACGATAGCTTTAGTCTTGACCACAGAAAAATGTCCACACTCATAAGCCTACCTTATTTTATGTATCTGCATCCGACATGACACTACTAGTTGAATATTACCTCCAGAGTTTCTGTACAGAAAATTTCCCCGTAGAACATAATCATTCGTCTTGTTTTGAAGTACCAAATCTCGAAGTTTTAATACAGTCTCATCTTCTTCCTGTGCTTTCCACAAACGCGCTGTAAGGCTTGCATCAGATCCATCGATTAGGAAATTCGTAGGAAGAGGATTTCTACTAAGCGCATCAACATGTATCATGTCCTTCCCTGGACGATGCTCTATCCGGTAATCAAATTCTTTGAACGATAATGCTCATCATGCAACACATACACGAAGATCTTTCTTATTCATTGTAGGAGTAATAGCTCGGCAATCAATAACAATAATAAACGAAATTCCTAATAAAGGAACTCCAAATTTCTTCAACGCTTTTACTATTGCTAAAACTTCAAACTCGTAGCTACTGTATTTAGATGCAGCAGAAGTTGTCTTACTGCTGGAGAAAAGTGGTAGTAACTGCCGGAGAATTACATAAACCAAAAGGGACTCGTAAGAACTCATAATGACTATCCGGAACAATAAATGCTGTATACTTTCGACTTGATTTATCCTATCGCACGTGAGAGAACCTGTTTTTCAAGTCAAGAGTACTGAAATAGCGCGCGACTTGTAACAGATCTAATTTATCTTCAATCAGTTGTAACGGATATCTACATTTAATAATCTTCTTATTAATTTGTCGATGATCCACACATAATCTAAACGAATCATTTTTCTTCCGAACGCGAACAACCGGACTCGCATAATCAGAAGTAGATAACTGAGTGACTCCAGCCGCAATCCACTGTTCTATCTACACATTAGCAATCTCTTTTTGCGACGCTGACAATCGTCTCGCCGATTGATATACGGACTATTTGCCTTTCAATATTAATTTTATTGCAATTTCACGTTCAAAGGTTTTCCTCGGCTTGTAATTACTAATAAGATTTTCTATCGCCACTCGCTAATTAGGATCTAATACATGAGACACATCAACTTGATTCACTTCTAACACGTCACTCGTCACATCTGTTTTAAATATTTTCGGTACAATGCTTTCTCTTTGAACAATTTCGCGCGTTACTTTCGGTAATCAACGAAAGCTTACTTTACCACCTCTAATGCTAACATCGGTTACATTTAAGAAATTCGTTCCTATCAACAGCTTGTGCCGAACAATGGTATCAGAGATTACTTCTATACAAATCGGATATCAGTGCCCATCTACGGTAATTTTTCTTTTTTTAACCTATACCATCGAAATGTAATTCATTGTGTCGTAATTTCGGAAACCGAGCTTAATAAACTCGTCTGTGTGAATTAAACTAAAATCACTTCCTGATTCCACTAATGCTTCGATCCCGTATCCGTTAGGTAAATCATTTTTGAGATACTTTCGGTACGATACTCCTAATGTCGCGCAGTTCTCTTACTCGCTTTAAATTTCTTGGGACATTTCGACGCAATATGTCCACGTTCTTGACATGTAAAACATTTTACACCGCGATCTTTCGTTGGACAATTCACGCTAATATGATCGTGCCCACCACAAATATAACATCGTACAATATTACCGATAAATTCTTTTATCTCATCCACATTGACAATCTCTTTTCTTTCATTTCTAACGAAACTGTCATTACATATCTCAAACTTTGTTGACCTCTGCACACTCGACATACCTCGATCTCGAAGAATTACCTTTTCAAACGCTTTCGAAAGTTGATTGGTTGTTGTAAACTGTAGAATACGCCCGTGGTTCCGGAGCATTTCATCGGGAATGCCGTCAATCAGATATTCAAGTATTTCATGGTCGTTGATTGGTACTCGATTTCCAAGAATGTTCTTCTCGTGCAAATATTCATGAAACGTCTCGTTCCTGTTCCATAACCGCTCTTCAAATTTCTTCTTCGTTTCAATTTTGCTTTGCGGATGATAAAACAACTCATAATTCTTCCAGCAGTCGGTTGAATGCCATAGTTGTATATTCTGGTTTAGAAAGAAATCATTCAAGTGCTTTTCCCTTCAGTAGCATACCGATAAGTATTCGTGCAACGTCATCTTCCAATTTATATGTCGTCTTGAATAATTTGGTCTGCTTCTCCCAAATTTTATAATCACCAGATTTACTTTAGACTATTAAGAAATTGTCACCGCTACTAACAACATCAAATAGTTCGCCTTCAAAATTACGCATCGATCTTCGTTGCTCATTTTTCGAATTTTACTCAACCTGTAATTTTTGTCGCACCGGATCTAACTCAAGGCGCAACACGGCTAACTCACGTTCTGCTAATACACCAGCACACGACTCCTCATTATCTTCATGAACTTCACGTTCCGTCTGGGTCAACTTCCATCAAACGGGAAATTAATTCAGCTTTCGAACCAGCAGTAAGTAGTTTATGCTCTATTAATACCTCTAAAATAATTTTACTCAAATCGATCATTGTAAAAATTATTACTCGACACTTGCGTTTAAACTCGAATTGTCTCCACACGAATAATTAATTTTCGTTCTCGCACTATCTCTAAAAACTACACTCGCATCGCTTGAGTATCTTCTCGAACGTTCTAGACCGTCAAGGAATTATCTTGAACGCTCTGTCTTCAAATATTCGATAATACTTCAATCTTTAGAACGTATCCGATTTAATTCTTGAATGTCTTTTTGATAATTACTACGCCCGAGACCCCAAAATTGTAGGAAACTTATTAATAAAAGACAATTATAAGATTTTTTATATCATTAAATAGTTCTTTTCAACTGAGATATTACTCCAAAGACTGCTAATGTACAACTGCTTCATTATTATAAACACTCACACGAAAAACTCATTTGCTTCGCACATTCGCTCTCACTCGCATTCTAGAATATTCCACGTACGTAAGATTGACATTAAACCTGAGTTATTGATTAACATTTAAATTAAGATTATTTCATTATCCTTCAATAACATTATGCTTGCCTGCTACTACACATTAAAGGAATGTATACTCTGCAGTTCCTTGAAATGGGATGGTGCTTCACAGTATCTGCGTGTGAAAACCATGAAGTTCTAATGTTCCACGCAACGCGATAATACATCTCATTTCAACTTTTCAAAGTAAGTAACCTGTAATCTTTTAAGCATATCATTATGCTGATCTGCTTATACACTTCTAACGAATGTGAATTCTATAGTTCCATTCATTGGGTTGCGGCATTATAGTGTTCACGTATTATAGCAGCAGAGTTCTACTGCTGCATGCAATGCGATGGCGCATCACATTTCATCATTTCGATGTAAGATGTAACTTTCTATGCTCACGATTATGTTTGCCTGCTCCTACGCTTTAAAAGAATGTAAATTCCACAGTTTCTTGCAAGGAGATAATACTTCATAGTGTCTGTGCATCAATGCAGTAGATTTCTAATGCTACATGCAATGCGATGGAGCATCTCATTTCAACGCTTCGATGTAATTAAGTTGTACTCCTCTATACGTAGCGTTACGCCTTTCTGCTTTTGCACTTCATAAGAATGTGAATACTACAGATCCATGCAATTTCATGGAGCATAAAAGAGTTTAAGTGTCAAAGCAGTAGAGCTCTATTAATCTATGCAATGTGATAGCACATCCCATTTCTACCTTTCAAAATAAATAAGCTGTAATCATCTGTACACATTGCTATACTTATTTGTTCCTACATTTCCGAAGAATGGAAATTCTTTAATTCCATGCAACGAAATGGCGCTTCATGATGCTTGCGTGCCAATGCAATGCAATTCTCATGCTCCATGCATCCTCATTTCACAAATTCTGCAAAATCCCTATTAAACACATAGTAGCAATAAACTCGTAAAGCAACAAGATGTCGTCTCATCGTAAATTTCAAAATCAAGCCTTCGTAGTGATTCTTCAAATTGTGTATACCATGCAGCTGGCCGTTTTATTGTCTTATTTCCCGCTTCTCACAATTGTCGCAACCAACCTACAACCGTTGGTCCCACTCTTCGCGCCTTCTTGTCTCCTCCCAGTTCCAGAGAAAGAAGCAAATCTACAGATTTTCCACCAATAACGTCTCATTGATTTGCCACACCCTTGACCACCCCTCCATACAAATTCACATTAAAACACTCTGACTTCATGACTGATGAGCTTAGTAGAAATTCAGATTCAGACATATCCGAGAACATGAAAAACACTAAAACCTTTTAATTCATTTTAAGTTAAGTATAATTGTTTGTTAAGGAATCGTATCAATTCCAATTATATCTATCTACTTCCCTATTACTGTAACAGGTATTAGAGCGCACGTTGCAACTGTGACGAAAAGATACGTAATGAAGATTTACGTCCTTCGTAGGCTTATCAACCGAAAATGAGCCTCGTCGACTGCGAGTTATAAAAACGAACAGTTAAAATCAGTGACGTGAGTGCCCGAACTACAGTGCCAATCAATCAACATTCAGTGATCGAAGAATCATGCCAGTGATCAAGCCAACGCTCCAGGACAAATTGAGATTCTCAGCAGCAACAAGTCGGACATACCAGGGAATCCAGACATCATGACAGAGCTTAACAAACCTGATATCTTCACATTGAAAAGGTAGACTCGTTTATTCGTCCATTCCTTTCTTATTCATGTTCCACGATGACAACCCGATCGCTCGAAAAAGCTCAGTCCATTCCCCATGAAATTATTCTCAGTTCACTGCGGCGTAAACGTGGTACCACATTCGGTCAAATCACTACCTTCACGCGACTCCTTAACACAGGCAAAACATCAGAACAACCGGATATACGTTTACTACAAACCCATCTTTACGCGTTAACTGAAGCGTGGAAACGATTCGATGGCATCCAATTTGACCTCGAAGAATAAAACGAAACAGAAACGTCACGTCTTTACAAAATTCAAAACGACTACTTCTCTATCACAACTCGCTCTGATTCGATATCATAACTCGACGCGATTGAGTTATTGAAAGGTAAATACGACCGTATAAGTCGGGCTGCCACTAAAAATTGTGATGCAATCTGGAATATTCTTAAACCGCCAAGGAACATTGCAGAAACACTGGGCAATATCGTCGACACCGTCAACCAACTTCTGCGCGCACTGAAAAATTCCAAAGAAAACATCTCGCAATGGAACACTTCTGCTTTCCATCATTCGAGGAAAGATAAATGCTAATACGTTATTCCAATGGGACTCACAGTAAAGACAACAAGGTGCCGTCTTACACGGATCTTCTAGAGTTTTTGGAGAATCGGGCCAACTGTGTACCAGAGATGAACGCAAGGGCAAGCTCAACCGCAAGTCGGGTCGACGGGAGACTATCGGACCATTCACGTTCCACGAATCAACGTACTACGGAGAAATCAGGTGACATTCTGATGACGATTACACCGAAAGCAGAACAAGCAGGACAACCATAAGAACCCAAAAGTGTTCAGTATGCCACGGAGGGCACCGCATCTACACATGTGAAGATTTTCTCTAAGTCTCAACTTATCAAAGTAATTGACATCTAATGCTCCATGCAACATTTCTTTTCAACGATACAAAGTAAGTAAGTTGTAATGTTCCATGCATAGCATAATGCTTATCCACTTCTGCACTTCAGAAGAATATGAATTCCACAATTCCTTACAAGGGGATTGCGCTTCACAGTGTCTAGTTGTCAAGGCAATAAAGTTCTGCGGCTACTTGCAATGCGTTGGCGCATCTCCTTCTTACGTTTTAATGCATGTAAGCTGTAACGTTCTATACATTGCGTTATGCTTATCTGCTTCTGGACTTCAAAGTGATGTGAATTCTACAGTTCCTTGTAGCGTGATGGCTTCTCCTTTCAACGTAAGTAAGTAGTAAGCTTCAATACAAGCCACTATGCATACTTGGTTCTACAATACAATTACATGCAATTTCTACATATCCATGTTACTCTATAGCTCTCCTAAATACCAGTTTGTCAATGTAATTAACATCCAATGTTCCATGCAACGCGATGGAAATTCTTAGTTCTATGTATCAAAGTAAGTAAGTTGTAAGGTTCTACACAATACAATCGTGCTTACTAGTTTCTACACTACTATGTATGTTATTTCTATAGTTCCATGTTACTGTATAGAGCTTCATAATGTCTACTTATCAAAGTAATTGAGTTCCAAACGTCCATGCAACGCGATAGTGTTTCTCAGTTCTACAATTAAATGTCTCTGTTGAATTCACACTTCATGATGTTCAAAGTAAAAATTTCAAATTAGTATATATATTCACACTTGTCATATATTTTAGTCAAGAGTAAATAGGTAATCCGCCGTCCAATTGCTCCAGTACAATTAAATTCCATATAATTTTGTATCATTTCAGGATGTTTTAAATAAACATTTCTAATTAGTATATATACTTACACTCTCCGCTAAACCTAAGCAGAATAGACACTATAAAAACTCCAGTAGCTATAATCTTCTATGCACTGCTTCATTCTTATCTGCTTCTACACATTAAACGAATCTGAGCTTCACAGTTCCTTCCAACTGGATTACGCATCATTATGCCTACGTGTCAAAGCAATAGAGTTCTAACACTCCATTCAATGCGGTGACACATCTCATTAAATGTTATAAAGTTAGTAAGTTCTAATGTTCTATACAATGTATTGATTTCATCTCCCTCTATACATCAAAAGTATATGAAGAACATAGTTACTTGCAACGGGATAGCGCATCATAGTGTCTGCGTGTAAAAGCAATAAAGATGTAATGCTCCTTGCAATGCGGAAGCGCATCCCGTTGCAACGGTTCGAAGAAAGTAAGTTGCAATCTTCTACTCGCAGAAATATTGTTTTCTGCTTCTATACTTCAAAAGAATGTGAATTCTTCAGTTCCATGCAACGGAATGGCACTTCGTAGTATCTACCTTCCAGAGCAATAACGTTCTCTCTCTCGTTTCACGGAACTGTATAATTCACATTCTTTTGGAATGTAGAAGCAAATAAGCATGATATGATGCATAGAATGTTACTGCTCACTTTGTAACGTCGAGAGCCATCGCATTATATGGAGCAATAGAACACTACCGCGTTGCATCGAAGACACTGCAAGGCGCCATCTGGTTGCAGGGTACTGTACATTACACATACTTTTGAAGCGTTGTAACAGGTAAGCATAATGCGACGCATGGAGCATTACTACCTACTTATCTAGATACGTTGAAAAGATATGGGCCATCGCGATGCATGAAGCATTAGAAATATATTCCTCTGATACAACGACATTATAAAAAACCACTCCGTTGCAATGAAGTGATGAGGGATTCACATTATTTTGAAGCATAGAAGCAAATGAGAAGATTTCGATGCGTAGAACATAACAACCTACTTACTTTGAAGCGCTGAAATGATATGCGCCCTCGCGATGCACAAAGTAATCTATTGGTTTGAAAAGCAGATACTATGAATTGCCATCCCGATGCAAGCGACTGTAAGATTCACATTCTTTTGAAGCGTAGTAGCAGAGAGGCATAATGTGATACATAAGACATTACAACCTAATTACTTTGAAGCGTTGAAATGATATGCATCATCGCGATGCATATGCATTAGAACTCTGCTCGTTCAAAACGCAGACACTGAAACACCATCCCGTTGCAAGGAACTGTAGATTTCACTTTCTTTTGAAATATAGAAGCAGATCGGCATATTGCTGTGCATAGAAGATTGCAACCTACTTATTTCGGAACATTGAAATGAGATGCGCCATTGCATTCCATGGAGCATTAGAATTCTATTGCCTTAAAATGCAGACATTATGAAGCACCATCTCGTTGCTTGAAACTGTAAATTTCACAGTCGTTTGGAATGTAGGAGCAAATAAGCATAATGCAATGCATAGAATGTTACTGCTTACTTACTTTGTAACGTTGAAATACGATGCGCCATGGCATTGCATGGGGTATAGGAACTCTATTGTTCTGAAACGTAGACACTATGAAGGGCCATTCCGTTGGAGGGAATTGTAGCATTCACATTATTCTGAAATGTAGAAGCAGGTAAGCACAATGCGATGCATAGAACATTACATACTTGCTTTGAAGTGTGAAACTGAGAAGCACCATCTTGTAGCACAGAATATTTTTTTATTGCTTACGACGAATTATAGTACTGAGATGCTCCATCTTGTTGCAAGGAATCTTCAAAGCTGCTCATACTGACATGTAGACACTCAGATGGGACATCCCTTTTCGTGGAACTTTGGGAATTACTTTGAAACGCAGGACTGTGAAGCTGCATCGCGTTGTATGAAGATATAGGAAGTGCTTACTATGAAACGTAGAAATAAGAAGCGAAATCATGTTGCATAGAACTTTGCATCTTACCTACTCTGAAACGTATAAACTGATAGGGACCAAAACTTAACATAAATATATAGAACATACATAATTTTAAATGTTGAACTGAGAATTTGAGAACTCATTCATATTTCATAGAACTTCAGAACTTACTTGCTATGAAACGTAGGCAGATAAGGGCCATCGCGCTGCTTAAAACGTTAGAACTTGCTTACTTCAACAAAGACACTTACTGGCTTCGTCCGTACTTTTAGAAGAATTTTTGATAAACCACTTACACTTCACGTTTTCAATATTTTTATATGTATGCGAGGTGTAATCGTTTAAGTTCTTAAATGATTACTAAGTGTTGATTATTATTTAGTAACTCGGTTATAAACGGGTCTGCATAAGCTTTAATTGTTAGTCACTTAGTGCTCAAACAGCAAAGATCCTGACCATTTGAAAATGGTTGACTTTCATCAATTTTCTTAAAAATTGAAATACTGTCCAACTGCTTGCATTGAAGACTATAATTAAAGTTTTCCAAATATTTTACCTCTTATAGATATGTCACGTCTCGGGTCGCGGAAAATTAACCGGTTTTCAGAGTAACACGCAGCCTCGAGCGGTTCGGCTCGCACAATTGCGTCGAAGACCGGGTTCTCTTTGGAACGCGGAAAACTGCGCGAAAGTCACGGAAGGAAGTATATAAAAAAGGGGATTTACTTTCGAAATCTTGGAAACCGCTAATTACTAACCTCGTTCCAGGTATCGTCGTCGGCGAGGATCTTCCCCTGTATGGACCCTGCGTATGGGCTGTGAGGCGGAATCGACAATGGAACGAGTACCCAGGCAGGCTGATCTCTGGTGCGGATCGGGGACGGAGGCGGCGATGCAGAAAGGCTGTCCGATCGGCAGACAGCAGGAGATGAGACGGAACAGTAGTCGACGATGGAGTAACTGCTTGTATCTACGTATTCGCGCACTGGAGAATGCGGGAAGTTCTTCCTTCCCACGCGTCGAGTTCGTTTATTCATAGCGGAAAAGCGCATTCAAATCAGATTCCAAAACACCAGATACGGATCCACTAGCGGAGGGGACCGCTCTAGTTTGCCGATCCAGAGATATGGAAAACGATGGATATGTTCTCCTTAGTCGAACTGTGGATTGGTGCAGCTAAGCGGAGGGCCACTCTAACTGGTCGGTAACTACGCGTGACTAATGGTCAGAACTCCTTGAATGATTTTGGAAGACGCGTGAACTCGTGAAAAACTTCGTATCGTAATGAATTTAATTTAATATAAGGCAAGGAATGCTTCGAGAATAATGAGAGATTGTAAATACTGGTAAAAATAAAATATATTCTAAGTAAAACCTAAGCTTACACTTTACTGCCCTATGCTAAGAATGACTAAGTACTAGAATCATTGATTTAGAATAAAATTAAAGTTAGAATTGGAAATAGCAACTTGAATTCTGAGTTAAAATAGTACCGAAATAGCAAACATCTTCAAGTGAGGTGGAGTAAGGCCCGGAGGCATGATAGGTACGGTCGCGATGAGCGCTTGGATCGATCTGTACTCGTCGAGCGCTGGGCTTGATCTCTCCGTTGACTCGCGGAACCGCGACCTCCTCGGATGGCGCGGGAACGCGAGTCGCTAGGCCCTGGAGTGGGACGGACGCTCGACACTCGCGGTGGTGCGGACGGTCGTGGTGAGGCGTGCGCGGCCGGCGTGAGCTGGCGCGGCTCTAATTATGAATAATACGCTTTCTAAAATTATGATTACACATGAAATGACTTATGCTATACTTGTGTGTTGCGTCCTGTTTGTACATAGAGTGCCGTATGCTTAAATACTAGAATTCGCTTGGTTATAGACATGAGCATAATACGAATATGTGTGCGTAACTGCGGGCGACCCTCGTGGTGCGTGAAATGGTCCTCGTGCGGAGGCTGTGGCTGGTGTCTGCTCCAACTGTTTGACGTATGCGCATCGAGGCGCGATCGTGTGGTTCAACTCCTTGGTGCGAGGGTGGCTCCCATAGCTCGGTGATCAGACTGTGTTACCGTGTGTCGGTTTGCTCGTCTCTGCAATGGCGGCAGGCGCAGTATGCGGCTTTGCCGGGGGTGTAGGAGGTACCGGGAGGTTCGGCGAGCATCACAGTTGTATTCTTCTAGAATATCAATGCAACGCGTTACATATACCTCGTCTACACGTCAAAAGAATGTAAATGCCATACTTCCTTGCTACGGAATAGCGTTTCCAGATGTCTACATATCGCAGCAATAGAGTACTAATGCTTCACAAAACGCGACATCGCAACTCATGACAAGATATAATGTCAGTGCAACGCGTTATGTACGTCTCGTCAGCACATCAAAAGGATGTAAATCCCACACTTCCTTATGACGGAGTAGCGTTTGTAGATATCTCCATATTGCAGCTATAGAGCTCTAATGCTTCATTAAACGCGATATCGCATATCATTTCTATGTCTCACGATAGGATGTAATACCAAATGCAACGCGTTATGTTTATCTCGTTTACACTTCAAAAGAATGTAAATACCACACATCCTTGCTACGGACAAGCGTTTCTAGATGTCTACGTATCGAAGCAATAAAGTTCTAAGTCTTCATAAAACGCGACATCACATCTCATTTCTGTGTGTCACGATAAGATTTTATATTTAATGCAACTCGTTATGTATATCTCGTTTACACCTCTAGAGAATGTAAATGTCGCCCTTCCTGGCGACGGAACAGTGTTTCTAGATCTCTATATACTGAAACAATGTAGTACTAACTCTTTATAAAACGCGATATGTCATATCATTTCAATGTCTCATGATAAGATGTAATATTCAGTGCAACTCATATGTATATCTCGTCTATACCTAAAAAGAATGTAAATGCAACTATTCCTGGCTACGGAACAGCGATTCTAGATGCTCTGCGTATCGAAACAATGGGGTTTTAACATTTTATAAAACCCGACATCCCATCTCATTTGTATGTCTCATGACAGGATGTAATATTTAGTGCATAAAACGCGATATAGTATCTCATTCCATTGTCTCATGATAAGATGTAATATTCAATGCAACGCGATACGTACATCTGGACAACACTTCAAAAGAATGTAAATGTCACACATCCATCCGACGTAATAGCGTTTCTAAACGTCTACGTATCGAAGAAATAGAGTTCCAATGTTTCCTAAAACGCGATATCGCATCTCATTTCTATGTCTCATGATAAGATGTAATGTCAATTTACCGCGTTGTGTACATCTCGTCCATACATCAAGAGAATGTAAATCCCACACTTCTTTGCAACGGAATAGCGTTTCTAGAAGACTACGTATTGAAGCAATACAGTTACATACATTTGATATACTAACGCGATGCACTGAATTACATCTTATCAGCTAACATAGAAAGGAGATGAGATATCGCGTTTTATGATGATATAGAAATCTACTTCTTCGATGCGTAGACATCTGCAGACGATATTTCTTAGCAAGTAAGTGTCGCATTTAAATTCTTTTGATGTGAATACGAGGTATACGTAACACATCGCAATGAATATTATATCTCATCATGAGACATAGATATGAGATGCGATATCGCGTTTTAAGAAGTATTAGAACTCCATTGCTCCGATACGTAGACATCTGGAAACGCTATTTAGAAGCATGGAAGTGTGACATTTACATTCTTTTGTAGGGTAGACGAGGAATACATAACACTCCACAATGAATATTATATCTCATCATGAAACATAGAAATGAGAAGCGATATCGCGTTTTAAGAAGCATTAGAACCCTATTGCCTCGATACGTAGACACTTGAAAACGCTATTTCCTAGCAAGGAAGTGTCGCATTTACATTCTTTTGAAGCGAATAAGAGGTATACATGACACTTCGCAATGAATATTATATCTTATCATGAAACAAAGAAATGAGATGCGATATCCCGTTTAAAGAAGCATTAGCACTCTGTTGCTTCGATACGTAGACATCTGCCAACGCTATTTCCTAGCAAGGAAGTGTCGCATTCACATTCATTTGAAGAGTATGCGAGGTATACGTGACACTTCGCAATGAATATTATATGTTATCTTGAAACATAGATATGAGATGTGATATCGCGAATTAGCAAGCTTTAGAAATCTATTTCTTGGATACGTAGGCATCTGCAAACGCTATTTCCTGGCAAGGAAGTGTCGCCTTTACATTCCTTTGAATTGAATACGAGGTATACATAACACTCCACAATGAATATTATGTCTTATCATGAAACATTGGAATGAGATGCAATAAGGCGATTTAGGAAGTATTAGAACACTATTGCTTCGATACGTAGACATCTGCAAACGCTATTTTCACTCAAGGAATTGTCGCATTTACATTCTTTTGAAGTGAATACGAGGTATACATAACACTCCACAATGAATATTATATATTATCATGAAACATAGAAATGAGAAGCGATATCGCGTTTTGAGAAGCATTAGAACTCTAATGCCAGGATACGTAGACATCTGCAAACGCTATTTCCTAGCAAGGAAGTGTCGCATTTACATTCATTTGAAGTATAGACGAGATATACATAACACTGCACAATGAATATTATATCTTATCATGAAACATAGAAATGAGATGCGATATGATGATTGAGGAAGCATTAGAACTCCATTGCTTCGATTCGTAGACATCTGCAAAAGCTACTTCCTAGCAAGGAAGTGTCGCATTTACATTCTTTTGAAGTGAATACGAGGTATTCATATCACTGCACAATGAATATTATATCTTATCATGAAACATAGAAATGAGATGGAATATGGCGATTTAAGAAGCATTAAAACACTATTGCTTCGATACGTAGACATCTGCAAACGCTATTTCCTAGCAACGAAGTGTCGCATTTACATTCATTTGAAGTATAGACGAGATATACATAGCACTGCACAATGAATATTATATCTTATCATGAAACATAGAAATGAGATGCGATATGGCGATTTAAGAAGCATTAGAAATCTATTGGTTCGATACGTAGACATCTGCAAACGCTACTTCCTAGCAAGGAAGAGTCGCATTTACATTCTTTTGAAGTGAGTACGAGGTATACATAACACTGCACAATGAATATTATATCTTATCATGAAACAGAAATGAGATGCGATATGGCGATTTAAGAAGCATTAGAAAACTATTGCTTCGATGCGTAGACATCTGCAAACGCCATTTCCTAGCAAGGATGTGTCGCATTTACATTCTTTTGTAGTGAATACGAGGTATACATAACACTCCACAATGAATATTATATATTATCGTGAAACATAGTAATAAGTAGCGATATCACGTTTTGAGAAGCATTAGAACTCTAATGCTTCGATACGTAGACATCTGCAAACGCTATTTCCTAGCAAGGAAGTGTCGCATTTATATTCATTTGAAGTGTATGCGAGGTATACATGATACTTCGCAGTGAATATTATATATTATCATTAAACATAGAAATGATAAGCGATACGGCGATATAAGAAGCATTAGGTCCCCATTGCTTCGGTACGTAGACAACTGCAAACGCTACTTCCTAGCAAGGAAGTGTCGCATTTACATTCTTTTGACAGGAATACGAGGTATACATGACACTTCGCAAAGAATATTATATCTTTTCATTAAACGTAGATACGAGATGCGATATGACGATTTAAGAAGCATTAGAAAGCTATTGCTTCGATACGTAGACATCTGCAAACGCTATTTCCTAGCAAGGAAGTGCGGCATTTACATTCTTTTGAAGTGAATACGAGGTATTCATAACACTGCACAATGAATATTATATCTTTTCGTGAAACATAGGAATGAGATGCGATATCGCGTTTTGAGAAGCATTAGAACACTAATGCTACGTTGTGTAGATATATGCAAACGCTATTTCCTAGCAAGGAAGTGTCGCATTTACATTCATTTGAAGTGAATACGAGGAATACATAACACTCCACAATGAATATTATATCTTATCATGAAACATAGAAATGAGATGCGATATCACGATTTAAGATGCTTTGGAACTCTATTGCTTCGACACGTAGACTTCTGCAAACGCTATTTCCTAGCAAGGAAGTGTCGCATGTACATTCAATTGAAGTGTATGCGAGGTATACATAACACTCCACAATGAATATTATATCTTATCATGAAACATAGAAATCAGATGCGATATGACGATTTAAGAAGCATTAGAACTCTATTGCTTCGTTACGTAGACATCTGCAAACGCTACTTCCTAGCAAGGAAGTGTTGCATTTACATTCTTTTGAAGTGAATACGAGGTATACATAACACTCCCCAATGAATATTATATCTCATCACGAAACATAGAAATGAAAAGCGACATCTCGTTTTAAGATGAATTAGAACTCTATTGCTACGATACGTAGACATCTGCAAACGCTTTTTCCTAGAAGGCAAGTGTCGCATTTACATTCATTTGATGTGTATGCGAGGTATACATGACACTGCGCAGTGAATATTATATATTATCATGAAACATAGAAATGAGATGCGATATCGCGAATTAGCCTGCTTTAGAAATCTATCGCTTCGATACGTAGACATCTGCAAACGCCACTTCCTAGCAAGGAAGTGTCGCATTTGCATTCTTTGGAAGTGAATACGAGGTATACATAACACTGCACAATGAATATTATATCTTATCATGAAACATAGAAATGAGATGCGATATCGCGATTTGAGAAGCATTAGAACACTAATGCTACGTTATGTAGATATATGCAAACGCTATTTCCTAGCAAGGAAGTGTCGCATTTACATTCATTTGAAGTGAATACGAGGAATACATAGCACTCCACAATGAATATTATATGTAATCATGAAACACAGAAATGAGATGCGACATCGCGTTTTGAGAAGCATTAGAGCACTATTGCTTCGATACGCAGACATCTACAAACGCTATTTTCTAACAAGGTAGTGTCGCATTTACATTCTTCAGAAGTGAATACGAGGTATACATGACACTTCGCAATAAATATTATATCTTATTATGAAACATAGAAATGAGTTGCGGTCTCGCGTTTGAAGAAGCGTTAGAACTCTATTGCCATGATACATAGTCACCTGCAAACGCTATTCCCTAGGAAGGAAGTGTCGCAATTACATTCATTTGAAGTGTATGCGAGGTGTAAGTGACATTTCTCAATGAATATTATATCTTGTCACGAAACATAGAAATGAGATGCGATATCGCGATTTAAGAAGCATTAGAACTCTATTGCTTCGATACGTAGACATCTGCAAACGCTACTTCCTAGCAATTAAGTGTCGCATTTCCATTCTTTTGATAGGGATACGAGATATACATGACACTTCGCAATTAATATTATATCCTATCATGAAACATAAAGATGAGATGCGATATGGCGGTTTATGAAGCATTAGATGTCTATTGCTTCGATACGTAGACAACTGCAAACGCTATTTCCTAGCAAGGAAGTGTCGCATTTACATTCTTCTGAAGTGCATACGAGGTATTCATAACACTGCACAATGAATATTATATCTCATCATGAAACATTGAAATGAGATGCGATATCGCGATTTATGAAGCTTTAGAACTCTATTGCTTCGATACGTAGATATCTGTAAACACTATTTCCTAGCATGTAACTGTCGTATTCACATTCATTTGATGTGTATGCGAGGTATACACGACACCTCGCAATGAATATTATATATTATCATGAAACATAGATATTAGATGCGATATCGCGAATTAGCAAGCTTTAGAAATCTATTGCTTCGATACGTAGACACCTGCAGACGCTACTTCCTAGCAAGGAAGTGTCGCTTGTACATTCAATTGAAGTGTATGCGAGGTATACACGGCACTTCGTAATGAGTCATTATATCTTATCATGAAACATAGAAATGAGATGCGATATGACGATTTAAGATGCATTAGAAAACTATTACTTCGATACGTAGACATCTGCAAACGCTATTTCCTAGCAAGAAAGTGTCGCATTTACATTCTTTTGAGGTGAACACGAGGTATACATAACACTGCTCAATGGATATTATATCTTATCATGAAACATAGAAATGTGATGCGATATCGCGATTTCAGAAGTATTAGAAACCTATTGCTTCGATATGTAGACATCTGCAAACGCTACTTCCTAGCAAGGAAGTGTCGCATTTACATTCATTTGAAGTGTAGACGAGGAATACATAACACTTCGCAATGAATGTTATATCTTATCATGAAACATAGAAATGAGATGCGATATCTCGTTATAAGAAGCATTAGAAATCTATTGCTTCTATATATAGTGTGACGTGGTGGCGTCACAAGGCTCGCTCACCCCTCCCCTGCTTTGGTTAGACTAGCTCACGGATCACCACTCATGCGAGAAATGTGGAATACGCGGTTATAGAACCCTTACCCCTTCCCCCCCCCGTTCTTTTCTCTCTCTCCGTTCTACGAATAGGACTGGCGAGCTAAAGAAGAAGCAACCCAGAAGACGCCCCTTCGTCGGATACGAAGACCGCAGGACCGCGGACGGGCTATGCGCCGAGGTAGCGTGACGGGCTCGACGGTGGAGGAGTCGAGAAGCGAACCAGTAGAGACCCTGAAGCCCGAAGGATAAGATCCAGAGCCCTGCGCCGATAAGACCGCTGCCATAGTCCATGGAGACGGACAGGAAGGACCTCGGGTGTGAGAAGGACCTCCACCCCTCCCCTGAGCCCATGGAGAGGGAAACTCAAGATGAGCAGCGGATCTGCAGGTGAGCCGAGGAAGCGCGGCGCGCGACACGCGCCGCAGTTCAAATGATTATTTGAGGACCCCCGCTGGACACAACAGAGGGGGCGATCAGGGAAGATCGCCGAAATCCACCGATCGATGCCCCGAACAATCCCCACGCGCATAGCCCTATACCACCAAGGAACCCTAGGAAGGAACCAAGGGGATCCAAGGACCCCCAGCAAACCTATACAAGAGCTAGCCAGCAGGAAGATATCCTCTTCTTCGCCTCTACTTCTTAGCGACTACTTAGCGATTCTCAGCGAGCAAGCGATCATACGGAGCGATACGGAGGAGAGAAAGAGAGAGAGAGAGATATAGACGGACTAAACGAGATCCAGACTTGCTGGAAGCGAGAACGTGAGTCCTTATACCCTAAAGCGTCCCATTTTGTTCCCTGCCGCATTTGCGATATTGCGTATTGTAATTTTGTATTGTATAACGGGTGGTAATCCCCGGTCATTCGCGGCGTGTCAGATACCCTTTTGTAATACCGCGTCGAGGCAATCGAGAAAGAAGCCGTGAGTTCAGTATCCCGCGACCCTAATTTGCGCACTCGGCTAGGAGTAGTCGAGTTATAGAGTATTTCGAAATTTCGAGGGTTATCTCGCACCGGATTTCCCCGGGTTGCGTGGTCTAATAGTTTTCGCTACTCCTTGAGTAGCTGGCGCCCAAAAAGTGCCCGCCTCGCAGTTACGAAATACTCACGGGATAGAAAATTCTCTGTTTTGTATTTGGCGTTGGCGAATTCATCGACGATCATACCCCGGATTAAACTTCCGTATACCCCTTTATTACTGCTTCGATCCCCCCCCCCCCCCCCCTTTCTTGCGAATTGTAACGGGAAAACCCGTCACAATAGATATCTGCAAACGCTACTTCCTAGCAAGGAAGTGTCGCATTTACATTCATTTGAAGTGTAGACGAGGAATACATAACACTTCGCAATGAACATTATATCTTATCATGATACATAGCATTGAGATGCGATATCGCGTTTAAACAAGCATTAGAACTCTATTGCTTCAATACGTAGACACCTAGAAGTGCATTTCCTAGCAAGGAAGAGTGGCATTTACATTCTTTTGGAGTGTAGACGAGGTATACATGGCACTTCGCTATGAATATTGTATCTCATCTTGAAACATAGTATTGTGATGCGATATCGCGTTTAATGAAGCATTAGAACTCTATTGTTTCGGTACGTAGACATCTGGAAACGCAATTCCTTGGAAGGAAGTGTGGCATTTACAATCTTTTGAAGTGTTCACGAGGTATACATAACACTTCGCAATGAATATTATATCTTATCATGATACATAGCATTGAGATGCGATATCGCGTTTAAACAAGCATTGAACTCTATTGCTTCAATACGTAGACACCTAGAAGTGCATTTCCTAGCAAGGAAGTGTGGCATTTACATTCTTTTGGAGTGTAGACGAGGTATACATGGTACTTCGCTATGAATATTGTATCTCATCTTGAAACATAGTATTGTGATGCGATATCGCGTTTAATGAAAAATTAGAACTCTATTGTTTCGGTACGTAGACATCTGGAAACGCAATTCCTTGGAAGGAAGTGTGGCATTTACAATCTTTTGAAGTGTTGACGAGGTATACATAACACTTCGCAATGAACATTATATCTTATCATGAAGCATAGAACTGAGATGCGATGTGGCGTTTTAAGGAGCATTACAACCCTGTTCCTTTGATACTTAGATATCTGCAAACGCTATTTCCAAGCAATGAAGTGTGGCATTTACATTCATTTGAAGTGCAGGCTAGGTATACATAACACTTCGCAACGAATATTGTATCTTATCATGAAACATATAAATCAGATGCGATATCGCCTTTTAAGTAGCATTAGAACACTATTGCTTCGATACGTAGACATCTGCAAACGCTATTTCCTAGCAAGGAGGTGTGTTATTTACATTCTTTTGAAGTGTAGTCGAGGTATACATGACACATCGCAATGAATATTATATGTTAGCATGAAGCATAGGTATGAGATGCGATATTGCGTTATAGGAAGCATTGGAGCTCTATTGCTTCGATACGTAGACATCTAGAAACGATGTTTCCTATCAAGGAAGTGTGGCATTTACATTCTTTTGACGTGCGGACGGGGTATGCATAACACTTCGCAGTGAATATTATATCTTATCATGAAACATAGAAATGAGAAGCGCTATCGCGTTTCAAGGAGCATTAGAACTTTATTGCTTCGATACGTAGACATCTGGAATCGTTATTTCCTAGCAAGGAACTGTGCCATTTACATTCTTTTGAAGCGTAGACGAGGTATACATAACACTTGGCAATGAATATTATGTCTTATCATCAAACATAGAACTGCGATGCGATATCCCGTTTTAAGAAGCATTGGAACTCTATTGATTCGATACGTAGACATCTGGAATCGCATTTCCTAGCACGAAAGTGTAGCATTCACATTCTTTTGATATGTAGACGAGGTATACGTAGCACATCGCAATGAATGTTATATCTTATCATGAATCATATAAATGTGATGCGATATTGCGTCTTAAGGAGCATTACAACTGTATTGCTTCGGTACATAGATATCTGGAAACGCTATTTCCTAGCAAGGAGTGTGTGGCATTTACATTCTTTTGTAGTGTAGACGAGGTATACATATCACTTCGCAATGAAGACCATATCTTGTCATGAGACACAGAAATGAGATGCGATATCGCGTTTTAAGAAGGATTAGAACTCTATTTCTTCGATACGTAGACATCTGGAAACGCGTTTCCTAGCAAAAAAAGTGTGGAATTTGCATTCTTTTGGAGTGCAGCCGAGTTATACATAACACTTCGCAATGAATAATATATCCTATCATGCAACCTAGAACTGCGATGCGATATCGTGTACTTAGAAGCTTTAGAACTCTATTGTTTCGATACGTAGACATCTGGAAACGCCATTTCTAGCGAGGAAGTGTGGCATTTACGTTCTTTAGAAGTGTAGACGAGGTATACATAACACTTCGCAATGAATATTATATCTTATCATGAAGCATAGTACTGCGATGCGATATCCCGTTTTAAGAATCATTAGAGCTCTAATGCTTCGATTCGTAGACATCTGGAAACGCATTTCCAACCAAGGAAGTGTCCCATTTACATTCTTTTGAAGAGTAGACAAGATATACATATCCCTTCGCTATGAATATTATATCTTATCACGAAACATACAAATGAGATGCGATATCGCGTTACAAGAAGCATTAGAACTCCATTGCTTCGATTCATAGACAACTGGAAACGGATTTGCGAGCAAGGAAGTGTGGCATTTACATGCTTTTGAACTGCAGACGAGGTATACATAACAATTCGCAATGAATATCTTATCTTGTCATGAAACATAGAAATGAGATGCGATATCGCGTTTTAAGAAGCATTAGAGCTCTAATGCATCGATTCGTAGACATCTGAAAAAGCATTTCCTAGCAAGGAAGTTGTGGAATTTACATTCTTTTGAAGCATAGACGAGGTATACATAAAACTTCGCAATGAATATTATATTTTATCGCGAAACATAGATGTGAGATGCGATGTCGCGTTTTATGAAGCATTAGAAATCTATTGCTACGATACTTAGACATCTGGAAACGCCATTTCCTAGGAAGGAACTGTGGTATTTACATTCTTTTGAAGTGTAGACGAGGAATACATAACACTTCGCAATGAATATCATATCTTATTATGAATCATAGAAATGAGATGCGATATCGCGTTCTAAGAAGCATTACAACTCTATTGCTTCGATACGTAGACATCTGGATACGCATTTCCTAGCAAGGAAGTGTGGCATTTACATTGTTTTAAAGTATAGACGTGGTGTACATAACACTTCGCAATGAATATCTTATCTTATCATGAAACGTAAAAATGAGATGCGATATCACGTTTTAAGAAGCATTAGAACTCTATTGCTTCGATACGTAGACATCTGGAGACGCTGTCTCCTAGCAAGGATGTGTGGTATTTATATTCTTTTGAAGTGCAGACGAGGTATACATAACACTTAGCAATGAAAATTATATCTTAGCATGAAACATAGAAATGAGATGCGATATCGCGTTTGGAAATAATTACAACTCTATTGCTTCGATACGTAGACATCTGGGAACGCCCTCTTCCTAGCATGGAAGTGTGGCATTTACAATATGTTGAAGTTCAGACGAGGTATACAAGGAAGTGTAGCATTTACAATCTTTTGTAATGCAGACGAGGTATACTTAACACTTCGCAATGAATATTATATCATACCATGAAACATAGGAATGAGAAGCGATATCGCGTATTAAGAAGCATTACAACACTATTGCTTCGATATGTAGACATCTAGTAGCGCCATTTCCTATCAGGGAAGTGTGGCATTTACATTCTTTTGACGTGCGGACGGGGTATGCATAACACTTCGCAGTGAATATTATATCTTATCATGAAACATAGAAATGAGAAGCGCTATCGCGTTTCAAGGAGCATTAGAACTTTATTGCTTCGATACGTAGACATCTGGAATCGTTATTTCCTAGCAAGGAACTGTGCCATTTACATTCTTTTGAAGCGTAGACGAGGTATACATAACACTTGGCAATGAATATTATGTCTTATCATCAAACATAGAACTGCGATGCGATATCCCGTTTTAAGAAGCATTGGAACTCTATTGATTCGATACGTAGACATCTGGAATCGCATTTCCTAGCACGAAAGTGTAGCATTCACATTCTTTTGATATGTAGACGAGGTATACGTAGCACATCGCAATGAATGTTATATCTTATCATGAATCATATAAATGTGATGCGATATTGCGTCTTAAGGAGCATTACAACTGTATTGCTTCGGTACATAGATATCTGGAAACGCTATTTCCTAGCAAGGAGTGTGTGGCATTTACATTCTTTTGTAGTGTAGACGAGGTATGCATATCACTTCGCAATGAAGACCATATCTTGTCATGAGACACAGAAATGAGATGCGATATCGCGTTTTAAGAAGGATTAGAACTCTATTTCTTCGATACGTAGACATCTGGAAACGCGTTTCCTAGCAAAAAAAGTGTGGAATTTGCATTCTTTTGGAGTGCAGCCGAGTTATACATAACACTTCGCAATGAATAATATATCCTATCATGCAACCTAGAACTGCGATGCGATATCGTGTACTTAGAAGCTTTAGAACTCTATTGTTTCGATACGTAGACATCTGGAAACGCCATTTCTAGCGAGGAAGTGTGGCATTTACGTTCTTTAGAAGTGTAGACGAGGTATACATAACACTTCGCAATGAATATTATATCTTATCATGAAGCATAGTACTGCGATGCGATATCCCGTTTTAAGAATCATTAGAGCTCTAATGCTTCGATTCGTAGACATCTGGAAACGCATTTCCAACCAAGGAAGTGTCCCATTTACATTCTTTTGAAGAGTAGACAAGATATACATATCCCTTCGCTATGAATATTATATCTTATCACGAAACATACAAATGAGATGCGATATCGCGTTACAAGAAGCATTAGAACTCCATTGCTTCGATTCATAGACAACTGGAAACGGATTTGCGAGCAAGGAAGTGTGGCATTTACATGCTTTTGAACTGCAGACGAGGTATACATAACAATTCGCAATGAATATCTTATCTTGTCATGAAACATAGAAATGAGATGCGATATCGCGTTTTAAGAAGCATTAGAGCTCTAATGCATCGATTCGTAGACATCTGAAAAAGCATTTCCTAGCAAGGAAGTTGTGGAATTTACATTCTTTTGAAGCATAGACGAGGTATACATAAAACTTCGCAATGAATATTATATTTTATCGTGAAACATAGATGTGAGATGCGATGTCGCGTTTTATGAAGCATTAGAAATCTATTCCTACGATACTTAGACATCTGGAAACGCCATTTCCTAGGAAGGAACTGTGGTATTTACATTCTTTTGAAGTGTAGACGAGGAATACATAACACTTCGCAATGAATATCATATCTTATTATGAATCATAGAAATGAGATGCGATATCGCGTTCTAAGAAGCATTACAACTCTATTGCTTCGATACGTAGACATCTGGATACGCATTTCCTAGCAAGGAAGTGTGGCATTTACATTGTTTTAAAGTATAGACGTGGTGTACATAACACTTCGCAATGAATATCTTATCTTATCATGAAACGTAGAAATGAGATGCGATATCACGTTTTAAGAAGCATTAGAACTCTATTGCTTCGATACGTAGACATCTGGAGACGCTGTCTCCTAGCAAGGATGTGTGGTATTTATATTCTTTTGCAATGCAGACGAGGTATACATAACACTTAGCAATGAAAATTATATCTTAGCATGAAACATAGAAATGAGATGCGATATCGCGTTTGGAAATAATTACAACTCTATTGCTTCGATACGTAGACATCTGGGAACGCCCTCTTCCTAGCATGGAAGTGTGGCATTTACAATATGTTGAAGTTCAGACGAGGTATACAAGGAAGTGTAGCATTTACAATCTTTTGTAATGCAGACGAGGTATACTTAACACTTCGCAATGAATATTATATCTTACCATGAAACATAGGAATGAGAAGCGATATCGCGTATTAAGAAGCATTACAACACTATTGCTTCGATATGTAGACATCTAGTAGCGCCATTTCCTATCAGGGAAGTGTGGCATTTACATTCTTTTGACGTGCGGACGGGGTATGCATAACACTTCGCAGTGAATATTATATCTTATCATGAAACATAGAAATGAGTAGCGCTATCGCGTTTCAAGGAGCATTAGAACTTTATTGCTTCGATACGTAGACATCTGGAATCGTTATTTCCTAGCAAGGAACTGTGCCATTTACATTCTTTTGAAGCGTAGACGAGGTATACATAACACTTGGCAATGAATATTATGTCTTATCATCAAACATAGAACTGCGATGCGATATCCCGTTTTAAGAAGCATTGGAACTCTATTGATTCGATACGTAGACATCTGGAATCGCATTTCCTAGCACGAAAGTGTAGCATTCACATTCTTTTGATATGTAGACGAGGTATACGTAGCACATCGCAATGAATGTTATATCTTATCATGAATCATATAAATGTGATGCGATATTGCGTCTTAAGGAGCATTACAACTGTATTGCTTCGGTACATAGATATCTGGAAACGCTATTTCCTAGCAAGGAGTGTGTGGCATTTACATTCTTTTGTAGTGTAGACGAGGTATACATATCACTTCGCAATGAAGACCATATCTTGTCATGAGACACAGAAATGAGATGCGATATCGCGTTTTAAGAAGGATTAGAACTCTATTTCTTCGATACGTAGACATCTGGAAACGCGTTTCCTAGCAAAAAAAGTGTGGAATTTGCATTCTTTTGGAGTGCAGCCGAGTTATACATAACACTTCGCAATGAATAATATATCCTATCATGCAACCTAGAACTGCGATGCGATATCGTGTACTTAGAAGCTTTAGAACTCTATTGTTTCGATACGTAGACATCTGGAAACGCCATTTCTAGCGAGGAAGTGTGGCATTTACGTTCTTTAGAAGTGTAGACGAGGTATACATAACACTTCGCAATGAATATTATATCTTATCATGAAGCATAGTACTGCGATGCGATATCCCGTTTTAAGAATCATTAGAGCTCTAATGCTTCGATTCGTAGACATCTGGAAACGCATTTCCAACCAAGGAAGTGTCCCATTTACATTCTTTTGAAGAGTAGACAAGATATACATATCCCTTCGCTATGAATATTATATCTTATCACGAAACATACAAATGAGATGCGATATCGCGTTACAAGAAGCATTAGAACTCCATTGCTTCGATTCATAGACAACTGGAAACGGATTTGCGAGCAAGGAAGTGTGGCATTTACATGCTTTTGAACTGCAGACGAGGTATACATAACAATTCGCAATGAATATCTTATCTTGTCATGAAACATAGGAATGAGATGCGATATCGCGTTTTAAGAAGCATTAGAGCTCTAATGCATCGATTCGTAGACATCTGAAAAAGCATTTCCTAGCAAGGAAGTTGTGGAATTTACATTCTTTTGAAGCATAGACGAGGTATACATAAAACTTCGCAATGAATATTATATTTTATCGTGAAACATAGATGTGAGATGCGATGTCGCGTTTTATGAAGCATTAGAAATCTATTGCTACGATACTTAGACATCTGGAAACGCCATTTCCTAGGAAGGAACTGTGGTATTTACATTCTTTTGAAGTGTAGACGAGGAATACATAACACTTCGCAATGAATATCATATCTTATTATGAATCATAGAAATGAGATGCGATATCGCGTTCTAAGAAGCATTACAACTCTATTGCTTCGATACGTAGACATCTGGATACGCATTTCCTAGCAAGGAAGTGTGGCATTTACATTGTTTTAAAGTATAGACGTGGTGTACATAACACTTCGCAATGAATATCTTATCTTATCATGAAACGTAGAAATGAGATGCGATATCACGTTTTAAGAAGCATTAGAACTCTATTGCTTCGATACGTAGACATCTGGAGACGCTGTCTCCTAGCAAGGATGTGTGGTATTTATATTCTTTTGCAGTGCAGACGAGGTATACATAACACTTAGCAATGAAAATTATATCTTAGCATGAAACATAGAAATGAGATGCGATATCGCGTTTGGAAATAATTACAACTCTATTGCTTCGATACGTAGACATCTGGGAACGCCCTCTTCCTAGCATGGAAGTGTGGCATTTACAATATGTTGAAGTTCAGAGGAGGTATACAAGGAAGTGTAGCATTTACAATCTTTTGTAATGCAGACGAGGTATACTTAACACTTCGCAATGAATATTATATCTTACCATGAAACATAGGAATGAGAAGCGATATCGCGTATTAAGAAGCATTACAACACTATTGCTTCGATATGTAGACATCTAGTAGCGCCATTTCCTATCAGGGAAGTGTGGCATTTACATCCTTTTGAAGTGTAGACGAGGTATACATAACAATTCGCAATGATTATTATATCTTATTATTAAACATAGAAATGAGTTGCGATATCGCCTCTTAAGAAGCATTAAAAAACTATTGCTTCGATACGTAGACATCTGGAAGCACATTTCCTAGCAAAGAAGTGTGGCATTTACATTCTTTTGATGCCTAGACGAGGTATACATAATACTTCGCAATGACTATTATATCTTATCATGAATCATAGACATCAGATGCGACACCGTGTTTTAAGAAGTATTAGAACTCTATTGCTTCGATTCGTAGACATCTGCAAACGCATTTAATAGCATGGAAGTGTGGCTTTTACATTCCTTTGAAGTGTAGACGAGGTACACATAACACATCGCAATGACTATTATATCATATTATGAAACAAATATGAGATGCGATATCGCGTATTAAGAAGCATTAGATCTCTAATGCTTCGATACATAGACGTCCGGAAGCGCATTTCATAGCAAGGAAGTGTGGCATTTACATTATTTTGAAGTGTGGCATTTACATTATTTTGAAGTGTAGACGTGGTATACATATGACATCGCAATGAATATTATATCATATCGTGAAACATAGAAATGAGATGCGATATCGCGATTTAAGAAGCATTAGAACTCCGTTGCTTCGATACGTAGACATCTGCAATCGTTATTTCCCAGCAAGGAAGAGTCGCATTTACATTCTTTTGTAGTGTAGACGAGGTATACATAACACTTCGCAATGAATATTATATCTTATCATGAAACATAGAAATGAGATGCGATATCGCGTTTTGAGAAGCATCAGAACTCTATTGCTACGATACGTCGACATCTGCAAACGCTATTTCCTAGCAAGGATGTGTCGCATTTACATTCTTCTGATGTGAATACGAGGTATACATGACACTTCGCAATGAATATTGTATCTTATCATGAAACATAGATGTGAGATGCGATATCGCGTTTTAGGAAGCATTAGAACTCTATTGCCACGACGCGTAGACATCTGCAGACGCTACTTCCTAGCATGGAAGTGTCGCATTTACATTCGTTTGGAGTGAATACGAGGTATACATGACACTTGGCAATGAATATTTTATCTTATCATGAAGCATAGAAATGAGATGCTATATCGCGTTTTGAGAGGCATTAGAACTCTATTGCTACGATCCGTAGACATCTGCAAACGCTATTTCCTAGCAAGCAATAGTCGCATTTACATTCGTTTGAAGTGAATACGAGGTATAAATGACACTTCGCAATGAATATTATATCTTATCACGAAACATATAAATGAGAAGCGATATCGTGATTTAAGTAGCATTAGAACTCTATTGCTACGATACGTAGACATCTGCAAACGCTATTTCCTAGCAAGGAAGATACGCATTTACATTCGTTTGGAGTGAATAGGAGGTATACATGACACTTCGCAATGAATATTATATCCTATCACGAAACATAGAAATGAAATGCGACATCTCGTTTTAAGAAGCATTAGGACTCTATTGCTACGATATGTAGAAGTCTGCAAACGCTATTTCCTAGCATGGAAGTGTCGCATTTGCATTCTTTTGAAGTGAGTTCGTGGTATACATGACACTTCGGAATGAATATTATTACTTATCACGAATCATAGAAATGTGATGCGATATCGCGATATAAGATGCATTAGAACTCTATTGCTACATTACTACTACTCTATTGCATTCTTTTGAAGTAAATACGAGGTGTACATGACACTTCGCAATGAACATTATTTCTTATCACGAAACATATAAATGAGATGCAATGTCGTGCTTTAAGTAGCATTAGAACTCTATTGCTACGATACGTAGTCATCTGCAAACGCTATTTTCTAGCAAGCAATAGTCGCATTTACATTCTTTTGAAGTGAATACGTGGAACACATGACACTTCGTAATGAATATTATATCTTATCATGAAACATAGAAGAGAGATGCGATATCGCGTTTTCAGAAGCATTAGAACTCTATGGCCTCGATGCGGAGACATCTGCAATCGCTATTTCCTAGCATCGAGGTGTTGCACTTACATTCTTTTGAAGTGAATACGAGGTATACATGACACTTGGCAATGAATATTATATCTTATCACGAAACATATAAATGAGATGCGATATCGCGTTTTAAGTAGCATTGGATCTCTATTGCTACGATACGTAGACATCTGCAAACGCTATTTCCTAGCAAGCAATAGTCGCATTTACATTCTTCTGAAGCGAATGCGAGGTGTACATGACACTTCGCAATGAATATTATACCTAATCACGAAACATAGGAATGAGATGCGATATCGCGATTTAAGAAGCATTATAACACTGTTGCTTCGATAGGGAGACATCTGCAGTCGCTATTTCCTAGTAAGGAAGTGTCGCATTTACATTTATTTGAAGTGAATACGAGGTATACTTGACACTTCGCAATGAATATTATATCTTATCATGAAACATAGGAGTGAGATGCGATATCGCATTTTAAGAAGCACTAGAACTCTATTACTACGATACGTAGGCATCTGAATACGCTATTTCCTAATAAGGAAGTGTCGCATTTACATTCGTTTAGTGTGAATACGAGGTATACATGACACTTTGTAATGAATATTATATCTTATCACGAAACATAGAAGTGAGGTGCGACATCGCGTTTTAAGAAGCATTAGAACTCTATGGCCTCGATGCGGAGACATCGGCAAACGCTATTTCCTAGCATGGAAGTGTCGCATTTACATTCGTTTGGAGTGAATACGAGGTATACATGACACTTGGCAATGCATATTATATCTTATCATGAAGCATAGAAATGAGATGCTATATCGCGTTTTGAGAGGCATTAGAACTCTATTGCTACGATCCGTAGACATCTGCAAACGCTATTTCCTAGCAAGCAATAGTCGCATTTACATTCTTTTGAAGTGAATACGAGGTATAAATGACACTTCGCAATGAATATTATATCTTATCACGAAACATATAAATGAGATGCGATATCGCGTTTTAAGTAGCATTGGAACTCTATTGCTACGATACGTAGACATCTGCAAACGCTATTTCCTAGCAAGCAGTTGTCGCATTTACATTCTTCTGAAGTGAATGCGAGGTGTACATGACACTTCGCAATGAATATTATACCTAATCACGAAACATAGGAATGAGATGCGTTATCGCGATTTAAGAAGCATTATAACTCTGTTGCTTCGATAGGGAGGCATCTGCAGTCGCTATTTCCAAGTAAGGAAGTGTCGCATTTACATTTATTTGAAGTGAATACGAGGTATACATGACACTTCGCAATGAATATTATATCTTATCATGAAACATAGAAATGGGATGCGATATCGCGATTTAAAAAGCATTAGAACTCTCTTGCTACGATACGTAGACATATGCAAACGCTATTTCCTAGCAACGAATAGTCGCATTTACATTCTTTTGAAGTGAATACGAGGTATACATGACACTTCGCAATGAATATTATATCTTATCATGAAACATTGAAGTGTGATGCGATATCGCATTTAGGAAGCATTCGAACTCTATTGCCTCAACGATTAGGCATCTGCAGACGCTATATCCTAGCATGGAAGTGTCGCATTTACATTCTTTTGAAGTGAATACGAGGTGTACATGACACTGCGCAATGAATATTATATCTTATGACGAAACGTAGGAATGAGTTGCGATATTGCGATTTAAGTAGCATTAGAACTCTATTGCTACGATACGTGGACATCTGAATAGGCTATTTCCTAGCAAAGAAGTGTCGCATTTACATCCGTTTGGAGTGAATACGAGGTATACATGACACTTCGCAATGAATATTATATCTTATCATGAAACATAGAAGAGAGATGCGATTTCGCATTTTAAGAAGCTTTCGAACTCTAATGCCACGACGCGTAGACATCTGCAGACGCTATTTCCTAGCATGGAAGTGTCGCATTTACATTCTTTTGAAGTGAATACGAGGTGTACATGACACATCGCAATGAATATTATACCTTATCACGAAACGTAGAAATGAGCTGCGATATCGCGATTTAAGTAGCGTTAGAACTCTATTGCTACGATACGTGGACATCTGAATAGGCTATTTCCTAGCAAAGAAGTGTCGCATTTACATTCGTTTGGAGTGAATGCGAGGTATACATGACACTTCGCAATGAATATTATATCTTATCGTGAAACATAGAAGAGAGATGCGATATCGCGTTTTAAGAAGCATTAGAACTCCATTGCTACGATGCGTAGGCATCTCCAAACGCTATTTCCAAGCAAGGAGTAGTCGCATTTACATTCTTTTGAAGTGAATACGAGGTATACATGACACTTCGCAATGAATATCATATCTTATCATGAAACATAGTAGTGAGGTGCGATATCGCGTTTTAAGAAGCATTAGAACTCTATGGCCTCGAAGCGGAGACCTCAGCAAACTCTATTTCCTAGCATGGAAGTGGCGCACTTACATTCTTTTGAAGTGAATACGAGGTATACATGACACTTCGCAATGAATATTATATCTTGCCACGAATCATAGAAATGAGATGCGATATCGCGATTTAAGTAGCATTAGAACTCTATTGCTACGATACGTAGACATCTTCAAACGCTATTTCCTAGCGAACAATAGTCGCATTTACATTCTTTTGAAGCGAGTACGAGGTATACATGACACTTCGCAATGAATATTATATCTTATCGCGAAACATAGAAATGGGATGCGATATCGCGATTTAAGTAGCATTAGAACTCTATTGCTACGATACGTAGATATCTGAATACGCTATTTCCTATCAGGGAAGTGTCGCATTTACATTCGTTTGGAGTGAATACGAGGTATACTTGACACTTCGCAATGAATATTATATCTTATCATGTAGCACAGAAATGAGATGCGATATCGCGTTTTGAGAAGCATTAGAACTATATTACTACGATACGTAGACATCTGCAAACGCTATTTCCTAGCAACGAATAGTCGCATTTACATTCACTTGAAGTGAATACGAGGTATACATGACATACAATCGTTTGGAGTGAATACGAGGTATACATGACACTTCGCAATGAATATTTTATCTTATCATGAAACATAGAAACGGGATGCGACATTCTGTTTTAAGATGCATTAGATCCCTATTGCTACGATACGTAGACTTCTGCAAACGCTATTTCCTAGCAAGGAAGTGTCGCATTTACATTCTTTTGAAGTGAATACGAGCTATACATGACACTTCGCAATGAATATCATATCTTATCATGAAGCACAGAAATGAGATGCGATATCGCGTTTTAAGTAGCATTGGAACTCTATTGCTACGATACGTAGACATCTGCAAACGCTATTTCCTAGCAAGCAATAGTCGCATTTACATACTTTTGAAGTGAATACGAGGTAATCATAACACTGCACAATGAATATTATATATTACCATGAAACATAGTAAGGTGTAGCGATATCGCGTTTTGAGTATACATATTCATGTATACCTCGTATTCACTTCAAAAGAATGTAAATGCGACACTTCCTTGCTAGGAAATAGCGTTTGCAGATGTCTCCGCATCGAGGCAGTTGGTTCCTAATTCATCTTAGAACACGATATCGCAACTCACTTCCATGTTTCATGATAAGATATAATGTTCATTGGGAAGTGTCATGTATACCTCGTATTAACTTCAAAAGAAGGTAAATGCGACTTTTCCTTGCTAGGAAATAGCGTTCCCGATGTCTACGTACCGAAACAATAGAGCTCTAATGCTTCTTAAGACGACATGTCGCATCTCACTTCTTTGTTTCATGATAAGGTATAATGTTCATTACGAAGTGTCATGTATACCTCGTATTCACTTCAAAAGAATGTAAAAGCGACACTTTCTTGCTAGGAAATAGCGTTTGCACATGTCTACGTATCGTAGCAATAGAGTTCTAGTGCTTCTTAAAACGCGATATCGCATCTTATTTCTATGTTCCATGATAAGATATAATATTCATTGCGAAGTGTTATGTATACCTGGCATAAACCTCACATGAATGTAAATCCAACTTTTCCTTTCTAGGAAATAGGGTTTGCAGATGTCTACGCATCGTAGCAATAGAGTTCTAATACTTCTCAAAACGCGATATCGCATCTCATTTCTACCTTCCATGATAAGGTATAATATTCATTGTGGAGTGTTATGTATACCTCGTATTCACTTCAAATGAATGTAAATGCGCCGTTCCCATCCTAGGAAATAGCGTTTGCAGCTGTCCACGTATCGTAGCAATAGAGTTCTAATTCTACTTAAATCGCGATATCGCATTTCATTTCTATGATTCGTGATAAGATATAATATTCATTGCGATGTGTCATGTATACCTCGTATTCACTTCAAAAGGATGTAAATGCGACACTTCCATGCTAGGAAATGGCGTTTGCAGATGCCTTCGTATCGTAGCAATAGAGTTCTAATGCTTTTTAGTTCGCGGTATAGCATCTCATTTCTATGTTTCGTGATAAGATATAATGCTCTTTGCGAAGTATCATGTATACCTCGTATTCACTTAAAAGAATGTAAATGCGAATCTTCCTTGCTAGGAAATAGCGTTTGCAGATGCCTACGTATCGTAGCTATAGAGTACTAATGCTACTTATATCGCGATATGGCATCTCATTGCTACGTTACATGATGAGATATAATGTTCATTGCGAAATGTCATGTATACCTCTTATTCACTTCAAAAGGATGTAAATGCGAATCTTCCTTGCTAGGAAAAAGCGTTTGCAGATGTCTACGTATCTGAGCAATAGAGTTCCAATGCTTCTCAAAAATGCGATATCGCATCTCATTTCTATGCTTCATGATAAGATACAATATTCATTGCGAAGTTTCAAGTATACCTCGTATTCACTCCAAACGAATGTAAATGCGACACTTCCTTGCTAGGAAATAGCTTATTCAGATGTCTACGTTTCGTAGCAATAGAGTTCTAATCCTACTTAAATCGCGATATCGCATGTCATTTCTATGTTTCGTGATATGATATAATATTCATTGCGAAGTGTCATGAACACCTCGTATTCAATTCAAAAGAAAGTAAATGCGACTATTCCTTGCTAGGTAATAGCGTTTGCAGATGTCTCCGCATCGAGGCCATAGAGTTCTAATGCTTCTTACAACGCGATATCGCATCTCCCTTCTATCTTTCATGATAAGATATAATATTCATTGCGAAGTGTCATGTATACCTCGTATTCACTTCAAAAGGAAGTAAATGCGACTATTGCTTGCTAGGAAATAGCGTTTGCAGATGTCTACGTATCTGAGCAATAGAGTTCCAATGCTTCTCAAAAATGCGATATGGCATCTCATTTCTATGCTTCATGATAAGATACAATATTCATTGCGAAGTTTCATGTATACCTCGTATTCACTCCAAACGAATGTAAATGCGACACTTCCTTGCTAGGAAATAGCGTTTTCAGATGTCTACGTATCGTAGCAATAGAGTTCTAATCCTACTTAAATCGCGATATCGCATCTCATTTCTATGTTTCGTGATAAGATATAATATTCATTGCGATGTGTCATGTATACCTCGTATTCACTTCAAAAGGATGTAAATGCGACACTTCCATGCTAGGAAATGGCGTTTGCAGATGCCTTCGTATCGTAGCAATAGAGTTCTAATGCTTTTTAGTTCGCGGTATAGCATCTCATTTCTATGTTTCGTGATAAGATATAATGCTCTTTGCGAAGTATCATGTATACCTCGTATTCACTTAAAAGAATGTAAATGCGAATCTTCCTTGCTAGGAAATAGCGTTTGCAGATGCCTACGTATCGTAGCTATAGAGTACTAATGCTACTTATATCGCGATATGGCATCTCATTGCTACGTTACATGATGAGATATAATGTTCATTGCGAAATGTCATGTATACCTCTTATTCACTTCAAAAGGATGTAAATGCGAATCTTCCTTGCTAGGAAAAAGCGTTTGCAGATGTCTACGTATCTGAGCAATAGAGTTCCAATGCTTCTCAAAAATGCGATATCGCATCTCATTTCTATGCTTCATGATAAGATACAATATTCATTGCGAAGTTTCAAGTATACCTCGTATTCACTCCAAACGAATGTAAATGCGACACTTCCTTGCTAGGAAATAGCTTATTCAGATGTCTACGTTTCGTAGCAATAGAGTTCTAATCCTACTTAAATCGCGATATCGCATGTCATTTCTATGTTTCGTGATATGATATAATATTCATTGCGAAGTGTCATGAACACCTCGTATTCAATTCAAAAGAAAGTAAATGCGACTATTCCTTGCTAGGTAATAGCGTTTGCAGATGTCTCCGCATCGAGGCCATAGAGTTCTAATGCTTCTTACAACGCGATATCGCATCTCCCTTCTATCTTTCATGATAAGATATAATATTCATTGCGAAGTGTCATGTATACCTCGTATTCACTTCAAAAGGAAGTAAATGCGACTATTGCTTGCTAGGAAATAGCGTTTGCAGATGTCTACGTATCTGAGCAATAGAGTTCCAATGCTTCTCAAAAATGCGATATGGCATCTCATTTCTATGCTTCATGATAAGATACAATATTCATTGCGAAGTTTCATGTATACCTCGTATTCACTCCAAACGAATGTAAATGCGACACTTCCTTGCTAGGAAATAGCGTTTTCAGATGTCTACGTATCGTAGCAATAGAGTTCTAATCCTACTTAAATCGCGATATCGCATCTCATTTCTATGTTTCGTGATAAGATATAATATTCATTGCGAAGTGACATGTATACCTCGTATTCACTTCAAAAGAATGTAAATGCGACACTTCCATGCTAGGAAATAGCGTTTGCAGATGTCTCCGCATCGAGGCCATAGTGTTCTAATGCTTCTTAAAGCGCGATATCGCATCTCTCTTCCATGTTTCAAGATAAGATATAATATTTTTTGCGAAGTGTCATGTATACCTCGTGTTCACTTCAGAAGAATGTAAATGCGACTATTCCTTGCTAGGAAATGGCGTTTGCAGATGCCTACGTATCGTAGCAATAGAGTTCTAATGCCTTTTATATCGCGATAGAGCATCTCATTTCTATGTTTCGTGATAAGATATAATGCTCTTTGCGAAGTGTCACGTATACCTCGTATTGACTTCAAAAGAATGTAAATGCGACACTTCCATGCTAGGAAATAGCATTTGCAGATGTCTCCGCATCGAGGCCATAGAGTTCTAATGTTCTTAAAACGCGATATCGCATCTCTTTTCCACGTTTCATGATAAGATATAATATTTATTGCGAAGTGTCATGTATACCTCGTGTTCACTTCAGAAGAATGTAAATGCGACTATTCCTTGCTAGGAAATGGCGTTTGCAGATGCCTACGTATCGTAGCAATAGAGTTCTAATGCTTTTTAGATCGCGATATAGCATCTCATTTCTATGTTTCGTGATAAGATATAATGTTCTTTGCGAAGTGTCACGTATACCTCGTATTGACTTCAAAAGAATGTAAATGCGAATCTTCCTTGCTAGGAAATAGCGTTTGCAGATGCCTACGTATCGTAGCTATAGAGTACTAATTCTTCTTAAATCGCGATATCGCATGTCATTTCTATGTTTCGTGATAAGATATAATATTCATTGCGAAGTGCCATGTACACCTCGTATTCAATTCAAAAGAAAGTAAATGCGACTATTGCTTGTTAGGTAATAGCGTTTGCAGATGTCTCCGCACCGAGGCCATAGAGTTCTTATGCTTCTTACAACGCGATATCGCATCTCTCTTCTATCTTTCGTGATAAGATATTATATTCATTGCGAAGTGTCATGTATACCTCGTATTCACTTCATAAAAATGTAAATGCGACACTTCCATGCAAGGAAATAGCGTTTGCAGATATCTCCGCATCGAGGCGATAGGGTTCTAATGCTTCTTAAAACGCGATATCGCATATCCCTTCTAGGTTTCATGATAAGATATAATATTCATTGCGAAGTGTCATGTATACCTCGTATTCTCTCCAAACGAATGTAAATGAAACACTTCCTTGCTAGGTAACAGCTTATTCAGATGTCTACGTATCGTAGCAAAAGTGTTCTAATGCTACTTAAATCGCGATATCGCATCTCATTTTTATGATTCGTGATAAGATATAATATTCATTGCGAAGTGTCATGTACACCTCGTATTCAATTCAAAAGAAAGTAAATGCGACTATTGCTTGCTAGGAAATAGCGTTTGCAGATGTCTCCGCATCGAGGCCATAGATCTCTAATGCTTCTTACAACGGGATATCGCATCTCTCTTCTATGTTTCATGATAAGATATAATATTTATTGCGAAGTGCCATGTATACCTCGTATTCACTTCAAAAGGATGTAAATGCGAATCTTCCTTGCTAGGAAAAAGCGTTTGCAAATGTCTACGTATCTGAGCAATAGAGTTCTAATGCTTCTTACAACGCGATATCGCATCTCTCTTCTATGTTTCATGATAAGATATAGTATTCATTACGAAGTGTCATGTATACCTCGTATTCACTTTATAAGAATGTAAATGCGACACTTCCATGCAAGGAAATAGCGTTTGCAGATATCTCCGCATCGAGGCAATAGGGTTCTAATGCTTCTTAAAACGCGATATCGCATATCCCTTCTAGGTTTCATGATAAGATATAATATTCATTGCGAAGTGCCATGTATACCTCGTATTCTCTCCAAACGAATGTATATGCAACACTTCCTTGCTAGGTAATAGCTTATTCAGATGTCAACGTATCGTAGCAGTACGGTTCTAATGCTACTTAAATCGCGATATCGCATCTTATTTCTATGTTTCGTGATAAGATATAATATTCATTGCCAAGTGTCATGTATACCTCGTATTCACTACAAAAGAATGTAAGTGCGACACTTCCATGCTAGGAAATAGCGTTTGCAGATGTCTCCGCATCGAGGCCATAGTGTTCTAATGCTTCTTAAAACGCGATATCGCATCTCTCTTCCATGTTTCATGATAAGATATAATATTTTCTGCGAAGTGTCATGTATACCTCGTGTTCACATCAGAAGAATGTAAATGCGACTATTCCTTGCTAGGAAAGGGCGTTTGCAGATGCCTACGTATCGTAGCAATAGAGTTCTAATGCTTTTTAGATCGCGATAGAGCATCTCATTTCTATGTTTCGTGATAAGATATAATGTTCTTTGCGAAGTGTCATGTATACCTCGTATTCACTTCAAAAGAATGTAAATGCGAATCTTCCTTGCTAGGAAATAGCGTTTGCAGATGTCTACGTATCGTAGCAATAGAGTTCTAATGCTACTTAAATCGCGATATCGCATATCATTTATATGTTTCGTGATAAGGTATAATATTCACTGCGAAGTGTCATGTATACCTCGTATTCACTTCAGAAGAATGTATGTGCGACATTTCCATGCTAGGAGATAGCGTTTGCAGATGTCTACGCATCGAGACCATATATTTGTAATGCTTCCTAAAACGCGATATCGCATCTCTCTTCTATGTTTCATGATAAGATATAATATACATTGGGAAGTGTCATGTATACCTCGTCTTCTCTCCAAACGAATGTAAAAGCGACACTTCCTTGCTAGGAAATAGCGTATTCAGATGTCTACGTATCGTAGCAAAGTGGTTCTAGTGCTACTTAAATGGCGATATCGCATCTCATTTCTATGTTTCGTGATAAGATATAATATTCATTGCGAAGTGTCATGTATACCTCGTATTCACTTCAAAAGGATGTAAATGCGACACTTCCACGCTAGGAAATAGCGTTTCCAGATGTCTCCGCATCGAGGCCATAGAGTTCTAATGCTTCTTACAACGCGATATCGCATCTCTCTTCTTTGTTTCATGATAAGATATAGTATTCATTGCGACGAGTCATGTATACCTCGTATTCACTTCATAAGAATGTAAATGCGACACTTCCATGCAAGGAAATAGCGTTTGCAGATATCTCCGCATCGAGGCAATAGGGTTCTAATGCTTCTTAAAACGCGATATCGCATATCCCTTCTAGGTTTCATGATAAGATATAATATTCAATGCGAAGTGTCATGTATACCTCGTATTCTTTCCAAACGAATGTAAATGCAACACCACCTTGCTAGGTAATAGTTTATTCAGATGTCTACATATCGTAGAAATAGAGTTCTAATGCTACATAAATCGCGATATCGCATCTCATTTCTATGTTTCGTGAAAAGATATAATATTCATTGCGAAGTCTCATGTATACCTCGTATTCTTTCCAAACGAATGTAAATGCAACACTTCCTTGCTAGGGAGTAGCTTATTCAGATGTCTATGTATCGTAGCAATAGAGTTCTAATGCTACTTAAATCGCAATATCGCATCTCATTTCTATGTTTCGTGATAAGATATAATATTCATTGCGGAGTGTCATGTACACCTCGTATTCAATTCAAAAGAAAGTAAATGCGACTATTGCTTGCTAGGAAATGGAGTTTGCAAATGTCTATGTATCGTAGCAATAGAGTTCTAATGCTACTTAAATCGCGATATCGCATCTCATTTCTATGTTTCGTGATGAGATATAATATTCATTGCGAAGTGTCATGCACACCTCGTATTCAATTCAAAAGAAAGTAAATGCGACTATTGCTTGCTAGGAAATATCGTTTGCAGATGTCTCCGCATCGAGGCCATAGATTTCTAATGCTTCTTACAATGGGATATCGCATCTCTCTTCTATGTTTCATGATAAGATATAATATTTATTGCGAAGTGTCATGTATACCTCGTATTCACTTCAAAAGAATGTAAATGCGAATCTTCCTTGCTAGGAAAAAGCGTTTGCAGATGCCTACGTATCATAGCTATAGAGTACTAATGCTACTTAAATCGCGATATCGCATCTCATTTCTATGTTACATGATGAGATATAATGTTCATTGCGAAATGTCATGTATACCTCTTATTCACTTCAAAAGGATGTAAATGCGAATCTTCCTTGCTAGGAAAAAGCGTTTGCAGATGTCTACGTATCTGAGCAATAGAGTTCCAATGCTTCTCAAAAATGCGATATGGCATCTCATTTCTATGCTTCATGATAAGATACAATATTCATTGCGAAGTTTCATGTATACCTCGTATTCACTCCAAACGAATGTAAATGCGACACTTCCTTGCTAGGAAATAGCGTATTCAGATGTCTACGTATCGTAGCAATAGAGTTCTAATCCTACTTAAATCGCGATATCGCATCTCATTTCTATGTTTCGTGATAAGATATAACATTCATTGCAAAGTGTCTTGTGTACCTCGTATTCACTTCAAAAGAATGTATGTGCGACACTTCCATGCTAGAAAATACCGTTTGCAGATGTCTCCGCATCGAGGCCATAGAGTTCTAATGCTTCTTAAAACGCGATATCGCATCTCTCTTCCATGTTTCATGATAAGATATAATATTTATAGCGAAGTGTCATGTATACCTCGTGTTCACTTCAGATGAATGTAAATGCGACTATTCCTTGCTAGGAAATGGCGGTTGCAGATGCCTACGTATCGTAGCAATAGAGTTCTAATTCTTTTTAGATCGCGATATAGCATCTCATTTCTATGTTTCGTGATAAGATATAATGTTCTTTGCGGAGTGTCATGTATACCTCGTATTCATTTCAAAGGAATGTAAATGCGAATCTTCCTTGCTAGGAAATAGCGTTTGCAGATGTCTATGTATCGTAGCAATAGAGTTCTAAAGCTACTTAAATCGCGATATCGCATCCCATTTATATGTTTCATGATAAGATATAATATTCTTTGCGAAGTGTCATGTATACCTCGTATTCACTACAAAAGAATGTAAGTGCGACACTTCCATGCTAGGAAATAGCGTTTGCAGATGTCTCCGCATCGAGGCCATAGTGTTCTAATGCTTCTTAAAACGCGATATCGCATCTCTCTTCCATGTTTCATGATAAGATATAATATTTTCTGCGAAGTGTCATGTATACCTCGTGTTCACTTCAGAAGAATGTAAATGCGACTATTCCTTGCTAGGAAAGGGCGTTTGCAGATGCCTACGTATCGTAGCAATAGAGTTCTAATGCTTTTTAGATCGCGATAGAGCATCTCATTTCTATGTTTCGTGATAAGATATAATGTTCTTTGCGAAGTGTCATGTATACCTCGTATTCACTTCAAAAGAATGTAAATGCGAATCTTCCTTGCTAGGAAATAGCGTTTGCAGATGTCTACGTATCGTAGCAATAGAGTTCTAATGCTACTTAAATCGCGATATCGCATATCATTTATATGTTTCGTGATAAGGTATAATATTCACTGCGAAGTGTCATGTATACCTTGTATTCACTTCAGAAGAATGTATGTGTGACATTTCCATGCTAGGAGATAGCGTTTGCAGATGTCTACGCATCGAGACCATATATTTGTAATGCTTCCTAAAACGCGATATCGCATCTCTCTTCTATGTTTCATGATAAGATATAATATACATTGGGAAGTGTCATGTATACCTCGTCTTCTCTCCAAACGAATGTAAAAGCGACACTTCCTTGCTAGGAAATAGCGTATTCAGATGTCTACGTATCGTAGCAAAGTGGTTCTAATGCTACTTAAATCGCGATATCGCATCTCATTTCTATGTTTCGTGATAAGATATAATATTCATTGCGAAGTGTCATGTATACCTCGTATTCACTTCAAAAGGATGTAAATGCGACACTTCCACGCTAGGAAATAGCGTTTCCAGATGTCTCCGCATCGAGACCATATATTTGTAATGCTTCCTAAAACGCGATATCGCATCTCTCTTCTATGTTTCATGATAAGATATAATATACATTGGGAAGTGTCATGTATACCTCGTCTTCTCTCCAAACGAATGTAAAAGCGACACTTCCTTGCTAGGAAATAGCGTATTCAGATGTCTACGTATCGTAGCAAAGTGGTTCTAATGCTACTTAAATCGCGATATCGCATCTCATTTCTATGTTTCGTGATAAGATATAATATTCATTGCGAAGTGTCATGTATACCTCGTATTCACTTCAAAAGGATGTAAATGCGACACTTCCACGCTAGGAAATAGCGTTTCCAGATGTCTCCGCATCGAGGCCATAGAGTTCTAATGCTTCTTACAACGCGATATCGCATCTCTCTTCTTTGTTTCATGATAAGATATAGTATTCATTGCGACGTGTCATGTATACCTCGTATTCACTTCATAAGAATGTAAATGCGACACTTCCATGCAGGGAAATAGCGTTTGCAGATATCTCCGCATCGAGGCAATAGGGTTCTAATGCTTCTTAAAACGCGATATCGCATATTCCTTCTAGGTTTCATGATAAGATATAATATTCAATGCGAAGTGTCATGTATACCTCGTATTCTTTCCAAACGAATGTAAATGCAACACCACCTTGCTAGGTAATAGTTTATTCAGATGTCTACATATCGTAGAAATAGAGTTCTAATGCTACATAAATCGCGATATCGCATCTCATTTCTATGTTTCGTGATAAGATATAATATTCATTGCGAAGTCTCATGTATACCTCGTATTCTTTCCAAACGAATGTAAATGCAACACTTCCTTGCTAGGGAGTAGCTTATTCAGATGTCTATGTATCGTAGCAATAGAGTTCTAATGCTACTTAAATCGCAATATCGCATCTCATTTCTATGTTTCGTGATAAGATATAATATTCATTGCGAAGTGTCATGTACACCTCGTATTCAATTCAAAAGAAAGTAAATGCGACTATTGCTTGCTAGGAAATGGAGTTTGCAAATGTCTATGTATCGTAGCAATAGAGTTCTAATGCTACTTAAATCGCGATATCGCATCTCATTTCTATGTTTCGTGATGAGATATAATATTCATTGCGAAGTGTCATGTACACCTCGTATTCAATTCAAAAGAAAGTAAATGCGACTATTGCTTGCTAGGAAATATCGTTTGCAGATGTCTCCGCATCGAGGCCATAGATTTCTAATGCTTCTTACAATGGGATATCGCATCTCTCTTCTATGTTTCATGATAAGATATAATATTTATTGCGAAGTGTCATGTATACCTCGTATTCGCTTCAAAAGAATGTAAATGCGAATCTTCCTTGCTAGGAAAAAGCGTTTGCAGATGCCTACGTATCATAGCTATAGAGTACTAATGCTACTTAAATCGCGATATCGCATCTCATTTCTATGTTACATGATGAGATATAATGTTCATTGCGAAATGTCATGTATACCTCTTATTCACTTCAAAAGGATGTAAATGCGAATCTTCCTTGCTAGGAAAAAGCGTTTGCAGATGTCTACGTATCTGAGCAATAGAGTTCCAATGCTTCTCAAAAATGCGATATGGCATCTCATTCCTATGCTTCATGATAAGATACAATATTCATTGCGAAGTTTCATGTATACCTCGTATTCACTTCAAACGAATGTAAATGCGACACATCCTTCCTAGGAAATAGCGTATTCAGATGTCTACGTATCGTAGCAATAGAGTTCTAATCCTACTTAAATCGCGATATCGCATCTCATTTCTATGTTTCGTGATAAGATATAATATTCATTGCGAAGTGACATGTATACCTCGTATTCACTTCAAAAGAATGTAAATGCGACACTTCCATGCTAGGAAATAGCGTTTGCAGATGTCTCCGCATCGAGGCCATAGAGTTCTAATGCTTCTTACAACGCGATATCGCATCTCTCTTCTATGTCTCATGATAGGATATAGTATTCATTGCGAAGTGTCATGTATACCTCGTATTCACTTCATAAGAATGTAAATGCGACACTTCCATTCAAGGAAATAGCGTTTGCAGATATCTCCGCATCGAGGCAATAGGGTTCTAATGCTTCTTATAACGCGATATCGCATATCCCTCCTAGGTTTCATGATAAGATATAATATTAATTGCGAAGTGTCATGTATACCTCGTACTCACTTCAAAAGAATGTAAATGCGACTATTGCTTGCTAGGAAATAGCGTTTGCAGATGTCTACGTATCGTGGCAATAAATATCTAATGCTACTTAAATCGCAATATTGCATCTCATCTATTTGTTTCGTGATAAGATATAATATTCATTGCGAAGTGTCATGTATACCTCGCATTCACTTCAAAAGAATGTAAGTGTGTCACTTCCATGCTAGGAAATAGCGTTTGCAGATGTCTCCGCATCGAGGCCATAGAGTTCTAATGCTTCTTACAACGGGATATCGCATCTCTCTTCTATGTTTCATGATAAGATATAATATTCATTGGGAAGTGTCATGTATACCTCGTCTTCTCTCCAAACGATTGTAAATGCGACACTTTCTTGCTAGGAAATAGCGTATTCAGATGTCTACGTATCGTAGCAAAAGGGTTCTGGTGCTACTTAAATCGCGATATCGCATGTCATTTCTATGTTTCGTGATATGATATAATATTCATTGCGAAGTGTCATGTACACCTCGTATTCAATTCAAAAGAAAGTAAATGCGACTATTGCTTGCTAGGTAATAGCGTTTGCAGATGTCTCCGCATCGAGGCCATAGATTTCTAATGCTTCTTACAACGCGAGATCGCATCTCCCTTCTATCTTTCATGATAAGATATAATATTCATTGCGTAGTGTCATGTATACCTCGTATTCACTTCAAAAGGAAGTAAATGCGACTATTGCTTGCTAGGAAATAGCGTTTGCAGATGTCTATGTATCGTAGCAATAGAGTTCTAAAGCTACTTAAATCGCGATATCGCATCCCATTTATATGTTTCATGATAAGATATAATATTCTTTGCGAAGTGTCATGTATACCTCGTATTCACTTCAAAACAATGTAAGTGCGACACTTCCATGCTAGGAAATAGCATTTGCAGATGTCTCCGCATCGAGGCCATAGAGTTCTAATGTTCTTAAAACGCGATATCGCATCTCCTTTCCATGTTTCATGATAAGATATAATATTTATTGCGAAGTGTCATGTATACCACGAATTCGCTTCAAAATAATGTAAGTGCGACTATTCCTTGCTAGGAAATGGCGTTTGCAGATGCCTACGTATCGTAGCAATAGAGTTCTAATGCTTTTTAGATCGCGATATAGCATCTCATTTCTATGTTTCGTGATAAGATATAATGTTCTTTGCGAAGTGTCATGTATACCTCGTATTCACTTAAAAGAATGTAAATGCGAACCTTCCTTGCTAGGAAATAGCGTTTGCAGATGCCTACGTATCGTAGCTATAGAGTACTAATGCTACTTAAATCGCGATATCGCATCTCATTTCTATGTTACATGATGAGATATAATGTTCATTGCGAAATGTCATGTATACCTCTTATTCACTTCAAAGGGATGTAAATGCGAATCTTCCTTGCTAGGAAAAAGCGTTTGCAGATGTCTACGTATCTGAGCAATAGAGTTCCAATGCTTCTCAAAAATGCGATATGGCATCTCATTTCTATGCTTCATGATAAGATACAATATTCATTGCGAAGTTTCATGTATACCTCGTATTCACTCCAAACGAATGTAAATGCGACACTTCCTTGCTAGGAAATAGCGTATTCAGATGTCTACGTATCGTAGCAATAGAGTTCTAATCCTACTTAAATCGCGATATCGCATCTCATTTCTATGTTTCGTGATAAGATATAATATTCATTGCGAAGTGACATGTATACCTCGTATTCACTTCAAAGGGATGTAAATGCGAATCTTCCTTGCTAGGAAAAAGCGTTTGCAGATGTCTACGTATCTGAGCAATAGAGTTCCAATGCTTCTCAAAAATGCGATATGGCATCTCATTTCTATGCTTCATGATAAGATACAATATTCATTGCGAAGTTTCATGTATACCTCGTATTCACTCCAAACGAATGTAAATGCGACACTTCCTTGCTAGGAAATAGCGTATTCAGATGTCTACGTATCGTAGCAATAGAGTTCTAATCCTACTTAAATCGCGATATCGCATCTCATTTCTATGTTTCGTGATAAGATATAATATTCATTGCGAAGTGACATGTATACCTCGTATTCACTTCAAAAGAATGTAAATGCGACACTTCCATGCTAGGAAATAGCGTTTGCAGATGTCTCCGCATCGAGGCCATAGTGTTCTAATGCTTCTTAAAGCGCGATATCGCATCTCTCTTCCATGTTTCAAGATAAGGTATAATATTTTTTGCGAAGTGTCATGTATACCTCGTGTTCACTTCAGAAGAATGTAAATGCGACTATTCCTTGCTAGGAAATGGCGTTTGCAGATGCCTACGTATCGTAGCAATAGAGTTCCAATGCTTTTTATATCGCGATAGAGCATCTCATTTCTATGTTTCGTGATAAGATATAATGTTCTTTGCGAAGTGTCACGTATACCTCGTATTCAATTCAAAAGAAAGTAAATGCGACTATTGCTTGCTAGGAAATAGCGTTTGCAGATGTCTCCGCATCGAGGCCATAGAGCTCTAATGCTTCTTACAACGGGATATCGCATCTCTCTTCTATGTTTCATGATAAGATATAATATTCATTGCGAAGTGCCATGTATACCTCGTATTCTCTCCAAACGAATGTATATGCAACACTTCCTTGCTAGGTAATAGCTTATTCAGATGTCAACGTATCGTAGCAGTACGGTTCTAATGCTACTTAAATCGCGATATCGCATCTTATTTCTATGTTTCGTGATAAGATATAATATTCATTGCCAAGTGTCATGTATACCTCGTAGTCACTTCAAAAGAATGTAAATGCGACACTTCCATGCTAGGAAATAGCGTTTGCAGATGTCTCCGCACCGAGGCCATAGAGTTCTAATGCTTCTTACAACGCGATATCGCATCTCCCTTCTATCTTTCATGATAAGAAATAATATTCATTGCGAAGTGTCATGTATACCTCGTATTCACTTCAAAAGAATGTAAATGCGACACTTCCATGCAAGGAAATAGCGTTTGCAGATAACTCCGCATCGAGGCAATAGGGTTCTGATGCTTCTTAAAACGCGATATCGCATATCCCTTCTAGGTTTCATGATAAGATATAATATTCATTGCGAAGTGCCATGTATACCTCGTATTCTCTCCAGACGAATGTAAATGCAACACTTCCTTGCTAAGTAATAGTTTATTCAGATGTCAACGTATCATAGCAGTACGGTTCTAATGCTACTTAAATCGCGATATCGCATCTTATATATATGTTTCATGATAAGATATAATATTCATTGCGAAGTGCCATGTATACCTCGTATTCTCTCCAAACGAATGTAAATGCGACACTTCCATGCTAGGAAATAGCGTTTGCAGATGTCTCCGCATCGAGGCCATAGAGTTCTAATGCTTCTTAAAACGCGATATCGCATCTCTCTTCCATGTTTCATGATAAGATATAATATTTATTGCGAAGTGTCATGTATACCTCGTGTTCACTTCAGATGAATGTAAATGCGACTATTCCTTGCTAGGAAATGGCGTTTGCAGGTGCCTACGTATCGTAGCAATAGAGTTCTAATTCTTTTTAGATCGCGATATAGCATCTCATTTCTATGTTTCGTGATAAGATATAATGTTCTTTGCGAAGTGTCATGTATACCTCGTATTCATTTCAAAGGAATGTAAATGCGAATCTTCCTTGCTAGGAAATGGCGTTTGCAGATGCCTACGTATCGTAGCTATAGAGTAATAATGCTTCTTAAATCGCGATATCGCATCTTATTTCTATGTTACATGATGAGATATAATGTTCTTTGCGAAGTGTCATGTATACCTCGTATTCACTTCAAAAGAATGTAAATGCGAATCTTCCATGCTAGGAAATAGCGTTTGCAGATGCCTACGTATCGTAGCTATAGAGTACTAATGCTTCTTAAATCGCGATATCGCATGTCATTTCTATGTTTCGTGATAAGATATAATATTCATTGCGAAGTGTCATGTACACCTCGTATTCAATTCAAAAGAAAGTGAATGCGACTATTGCTTGTTAGGTAATAGCGTTTGCACATGTCTCCGCATCGAGGCCATAGAGTTCTAATGCTTCTTACAACGCGATATCGCATCTCTCTTCTACCTTTCGTGATAAGATATAATATTCATTGTGAAGTGTCATGTATACCTCGTATTCACTTCAAAAGAATGTAAATGCGACTATTGCTTGCTAGGAAATAGCGTTTGCAGATGTCTATGTATCGTAGCAATAGAGTTCTAAAGCTACTTAAATCGCGATATCGCATCCCATTTATATGTTTCATGATAAGATATAATATTCTTTGCGAAGTGTCATGTATACCTCGTATTCACTTCAAAAGAATGTAAGTGCGACACTTCCATGCTAGGAAGTAGCGTTTGCAGATGTCTCCGCATCGAGGCCATAGAGTTCTAATGCTTCCTACAACGCGATATCGCATCTCTCTTCTATGTTTCATGATAAGACATAATATTCATTGCAAAGTGTCATGCATTCCTCGTATTCTCTCCAAACGAATGTAAATGCAACACTTCCCTCCTAGGAAATAGCTTATTCAGATGTCTAAGTATCGTAGCAAAAGAGTTCTAATGCTACTTAAATCGCGATATCGCATCTCATTTATATGTTTCGTGATAAGATATAATATTCATTGCGAAGTGTCATGTATACCTCGTCTTCTCTCCAAGCGAATGTAAATGCGACACTTCCTTGCTAGGAAATAGCGTATTCAGATGGCTACGTATCGTAGCAAAAGGGTTTTAATGCTACTTAAATCCCGATATAGCATCTCATTTCTATGTTTCGTGATAAGATATAATATTCATTGCGAAGTGTCATGTACACCTCGTATTCAATTCAAAAGAAAGTAAATGCGACTATTGCGACGCTGGGAAATAGCGTTTGCAGATGTCTACGTATCGTAGCAAAAGGGTTCTAATGCTTCTTAAAACGTGATACCGCTTCTCATTTCTATGTTTCGTGATAAGATATAATATTCATTGCGAAGTGTCATGCATACCACGAATTCGCTTCAAAATAATGTAAGTGCGACACTTCCATGCTAGGAAATAGCGTTTGCACATGTCTACGTATCGTAGCAATAGAGTCCTAATGCTTCTTAAAACGAGATGTCGCATTTCATTTCTATGTTTCGTGATAAGGTATAATATTCATTGCGAAGTGTCATGTATACCTCGTACTCACATCAAAAGAATGTAAATGCGACAATTCCTTTCTAGGAAATAGCGTTTGCAGATGCCTACATATCGTAGCAATAGAGTTCTAATGCTTCTTAAAACGCGATATCGCATCTCACTTCTATGTTTCATGATAAGATATAATATTCATTGCGAAGTGTCACCTCGTATTCACTTCAAAAGAATGTAAGTGCGACACTTCCATGCTAGGAAATGGCGTTTGCAGTTGTCTCCGCATCGAGGCCATATATTTCTAATGCTTCTTATATCGCGATATCGCATCTCATTTCTATGATTCGTGATAAGTTATAATATTCATTCCGAAGTGTCATGTATACCACGAATTCGCTTCACAATAATGTAAATGCGACACTTCCATGCTAGGAAATAGCGTTGGCAGATGTCTACGTATCGTAGCAATAGTGTCCTATTGCTTCTTAAAACGAGATGTCGCATTTCATTTCTATGTTTCGTGATAAGATATAATATTCATTGCGAAGTGTCATGTATACCTCGTATTCACATCAAAAGAATGTAAGTGCGACACTTCCATGCTAGGAAATGGCGTATGCAGTTGTCTCCGCATCGAGGCCATAGTGTTCTAATGCTTCTTAGAACGCGATATCGCATCTCTTTTCTATGATTCGTGATAAGTTATAATATTCATTCCGAAGTGTCATGTATACCACGAATTCGCTTCAAAGTAATGTAAATGTGACACTTCCATGCTAGGAAATAGCGTTTGCAGATGTCTACGTATCGTAGCAATAGGGTTCTAATGCTTCTTAAAACGCGATTTCGCATCTCATTTCTATGTTTCATGGTAAGATATAATATGATTTGCGAAGTGTCATGCATTCTTCGTCTACACTTCAAATGAACGTAAATGCGACACTTCCTTGCTAGGAAATAGCGTCTGCAGATGTCGAGGTATCGTAGCAATAGAGTTCTAATGCTTCTTACAACGCGATATCGCATCTCCCTTCTATGTTTCATGATAAGATATAGTATTCATTGCGAAGTCTCATGTATACCTCGTATTCAATTCAAAAGAAAGTAAATACGACTATTGCTTGCTAGGAAATAGAGTTTGCAAATGTCTATGTATCGTAGCAATAGAGTTCTAATGCTACTTAAATCGCGATATCGCATCTCATCTATATGTTTCGTGATAAGATATAATATTCATTGCGAAGTGTCATGTATACCTCGTATTCACTTCAAAAGAATGTAAATGCGACTATTGCCTGCTAGGAAATAGCGTTTGCAGAGTTCTACGTATCGTAGCAATGGAGTTCTAATGCTTCTTAGAAAGGGATATCGCATCTCATTTCTATGCTTTATGATAAGATCTATTATTCATTGCGAAGTGCCACTGATACATCGTCTTCTCACCAAACGAATGTAAATGCGACACTTCCTTGCTAGGAAATAGCGTATTCAGATGTCTACGTATCGTAGCAATAGAGTTCCAATGCTACTTAAATCTCGAAATCGCATCTCATTTATATGTTTCATTATAAGATATAATATTCATTGCGAAGTGTCATGTATACCTCGTATTCACATCAAACGAATGTAAATGCGACTATTCCTTGCTAGGGCATAGCGTTTGCAGATGCCTACGTATCGTAGCAATAGAGTTCTAATGCTACTTAAATCGCGATATCGCATCTCATTTCTATGTTTCGTGATAAGATATAATATTCATTTGCGAAGTGTCATGTACACCTCGTATTCACTTCAAAAGAATGTAAATGCGACTATTGCTTGCTAGGAAATAGCGTTTGCAGATGTCTACGTATCGTAGCAATAAAGTTCTAATGCTACTTAAATCGCGATATCGCATCTCATCTATATGTTTCGTGATAAGATATAATATTCATTGCGAAGTGTCATGTATACCTCGTATTCACTTCAAAAGAATGTAAATGCGACTATTGCTTGCTAGGAAATAGCGTTTGCAGATGTCTACGTATCGTAGCAATAAAGTTCTAGTGCTACTCAAATCGCGATATCGCATCTCATCTATATATTTCGTGATAAGGTATAATATTCATTGCGAAGTGTCATGTATACCTCGTATTCACTTCAAAGGAATGTAAGTGCGACACTTCCATGCTAGGAAATAGCGTTTGCGGATTTCTCCGCATCGAGGCTATAGAGTTCTAAAGCTTCTTAAAACGCGATATCGCATCTCTCTTCTATGTTTCATGATAAGATATAGTATTCATTGCGAAGCGTCATGTATACCTCGTATTCTCTCCAAACGAATGTAAATGCAACACTTCCTTCCTAGGAAATAGCTTATTCAGATGTCTACGTATCGTAGCAATAGAGTTCTAATGCTACTTAAATCGCGATATCGCATCTCATTCCTATGTCTCGTGATAAGATATAATATTCATTGCGAAGTGCCATGTACACCTCGTATTCACTTCAAAAGAATGTAAGTGCGACACTTCCATGCTAGGAAATAGCGTCTGCAGATGTCTACGACTCGAGGCAATAGAGTTCTAATGCTTATTAAAACGCGACATCGCATCTCTGTTCTATGTTTCATGATAAGATGTAATATTCATTGCGAAGTGTCATGTATGCCTCGTCTTCTCTCCAAACGAATGTAAATGCGACACTTCCTTGCTAGGAAATAGCGTATTCTGGTGTCTACGTATCGTAGCAAAGGGGTTCTAATGCTACTTAAATCCCGATATCGCATCACATTTCTATGATTCGTGATAGGATATAATAGTCATTGCGAAGTGTCATGTACACCTCGTATTCACTTCAAAAGTATGTAAATGCGACACTTCCATGCTAGGAAATAGCGTTTGCAGATGTCTCCGCATCGCGGCCATAGAGTTCCAATGCTTCTTACAACGCGATATCGCATCTCCCTTCTATGTTTCATGATAAGATATAGTATTCATTGCGAAGTGTCATGTATACCTCGTATTCACTTCATAAGAATGTAAATGCGACTATTGCTTGCTAGGAAATAGCGTTTGCAGATGTCTACGTATCGTATTAATAGAGTTCTAATGCTACTTAAATCGCGATATCGCATCTCATTAATATGTTTCGTGATGAGATATAATATTCATTGCGAAGTCTCATGTATACCTCCTTTTCACTTCACAACAATGGAAGTGCGACACTTCCATGCTAGGAGATAGCGTTTGCAGATGTCTCCTCATCGAGGCCATAGAGTTCTAATGCTTCTTACAACGCGATATCGCATCTCTCTTCTATGTTTCATGATAAGATATAATATTCATTGCGAAGTCTCATGTATACCTCGTATTCAATTCGAGAGAAAGTAAATGCGACTATTGCTTGCTAAGAAATAGCGTTTGCAGATGTCTACGTATCGTAGCAATAGAGTTCTAATGCTACTTAAATCGCGATATCGCATCTCATTAATATGTTTCGTGATGAGATATAATATTCATTGCGAAGCCTCATGTATACCTCCTTTTCACTTCACAACAATGGAAGTGCGACACTTCCATGCTAGGAAATAGCGTTTGCAGATGTCTCCTCATCGAGGCCATAGAGTTCTAATGCTTCTTACAACGCGATATCGCATCTCTCTTCTATGTTTCATGATAAGATATAATATTCATTGCGAAGTCTCATGTATACCTCGTATTCAATTCAAGAGAAAGTAAATGCGACTATTGCTTGCTAAGAAATAGCGTTTGCAGATGTCTACGTATCGTAGCAATAGAGTTCTAATGCTACTTAAATCGCGATATCGCATCTCATCTATATGTTTCGTGATAAGATATAGTATTCATTGCGAAGTGTCATGTATACCTCGTATTCACTTCAAAAGAATGTAAATGCGAAACTTCCTTGCTAGGAAATAGCGTTTGCAGTTGTCTACGTATCGTAGCAATGGAGTTCTAATGCTTCTCAAAAGTCGATATCGCATCTCATTTCTATGCATCATGATAAGATATAATATTCATTGCGAAGTGTCATGTATACCTCGTATTCACTCCAAACGAATGTAAATGCGACACGTCCTTGCTAGGAAATAGCGTATTCAGATGTATCATAGCAATAGATTTCTAATGCTTCTCAAAACGCGATATCGCATCTCATTTCTATGTTTCGTGATAAGATATAATATTCATTGCGAAGTGTCATGTATACCTCGTATTCACTTCAAAAGAATGTAAGTGCGACACTTCCATGCTAGGAAATAGCGTTTGCAGATGTCTCCGCATCGAGGCCATAGAGTTCTAAAGCTTCTGAAAACGCGATATCGCATCTCCCTTCTATGTTTCATGATAAGATATAATATTCATTGCGAAGCGTCATGTATACCTCGTATTCTCTCCAAACGAATGTAAATGCAACACTTCCTTCCTAGGAAATAGCTTATTCAGATGTCTATGTATCGTAGCAATAGAGTTCTAATGCTACTTAAATCGCAATATCGCATCTCATTTCTATGTTTCGTGATAAGATATAATATTCATTGCGAAGTGTCATGTACACCTCGAATTCAATTCAAAAGAAAGTAAATGCGACTATTGCTTGCTAGGAGATAGCGTTTGCAAATGTCTATGTATCGTGGCAATAGAGTTCTAATGCTACTTAAATCGCGATATCGCATCTCATTTCTATGTTTCGTGATAAGATATAATACTCATTGCGAAGTGTCATGTACACCTCGTATTCACTTCAAAAGAATGTAAGTGCGACACTTCCATGCTAGGAAATAGCGTCTGCAGATGTCTACGCGTCGAGGCAATAGAGTTCTAATGCTTCTTAAAACGCTATACCGCATCTCCCTTCTATGTTTCATGATTAGATATAATATTCATTGCGAAGTGTCATGTACACCTCGTATTCACTACAAAAGAATGTAAATGCGACACTTCCTTGCTAGGAAATACCGTTTGCAGATGTCTACGTATCGTAGCAAAAGAGTTCTAATGCTTCTCAAAACGCGATATCGCATCTCAATTCTATGTTTCGTGATAAGATATAATATTCATTGCGAAGTGTCATGTATACCTCGTCTTCTCTCCAAGCGAATGTAAATGCGACACTTCCTTGCTAGGAAATAGCGTATACAGATGGCTACGTATCGTAGCAAAAGGGTTTTAATGATACTTAAATCCCGATATCGCATCTCATTTCTATGTTTCGTGATAAGATATAATATTCATTGCGAAATGTCATGTACACCTCGTATTCAATTCAAAAGAAAGTAAATGCGACTATTGCTTGCTGGGAAATAGCGTTTGCAGATGTCTACGTATCGTAGCAATAGAGTTCTAATGCTACTTAAATCGCGATACCGAATCTTATTTATATGTTTCGTGATAGGATATAATATTCATTGCGAAGTATCATGTATACCTCGAATTCACTTCAAAAGAATGTAAGTGCGACACTTCCATGCTAGGAAGTAGCGTTTGCAGATGTCTCCGCATCGAGGCCATAGAGTTCTAATGCTTCCTACAACGCGATATCCCATCTCTCTTCTATGTTTCATGATAAGATATAATATTCATTGTGCAGACTTAGGTATACCTCGTATTCACTTCGAAAGAATGTAAATGCGACACTTCCTTCCTAGTAAATGGGGTTTCCAAATGTCTACGTATCGTAGAAATAGAGTTCTAGTGCTTCTCAAGACGGATATCGCAACTCATTTCTATGTGTCAGGATAAGATATAATATTCATTGCGAAGTGTTATGTATACCTCGTCTACAATACCAATGAATGTAAATGCGGCACTTCCTTCTTAGGAAATAGCGTTTCCAGATGTCCACGTAAAGAAGCATTAGAGTTCTAATGCTTCTTAGACGCGATATTGCATCTCATTTCTATGTTTCATGCTATGATATAATATTTGGTGATAAGTGATGAGTATACCTCGTCTACACTACAAATGAATGAAAACGCCACACTTCCTTGCTAGGAAAATGCGTTTCAAGATATCTACGTATCGAAGCAATAGAGTTCTAATGCTTCTTTAAACGCGATATCGCATCTCATTTCTACGTATCATGATAAGATGCAATATTCTTTGCGAGGAGCTATGTGGACCTCGTATACACTTCAAAAAAATGTGAAGGCCACACATCCTTGCTAGGAAATAGTGTTCTCTGATGTCTACGTACCCAAGCAATAGGGTTCCACTGCTTCTTAAAACGCGATATCGCATCTCATTTCTGGGTTTCAAGATAAGCTATAATATTTATAGGGAAGTGTTATGTATACCTCGATTACACATCTAAACATTGCAAACGTCACGCTTCCTTGCTAGGAAATAGCGTTTCCTGATGTCTACGTATCGAAGCAATGTAGTTCTAATGCTTCCTAGAACGCGATATCGCATCTCATGTATGTTTCATAATAACATATAATATTCATTGCGATGTGTTATGTATACCTCGTCTACACTTCAAAAGAATGGAAATGCCACACTTCTTGGCTAGGAAATTGAGTTTCTAGATGTCTACGCATCGAAGCAATAGATTTCTAACTCTTTATAAAACGCGATATCGCATATCAATTTTATTCACATGATAAGATGTAATTTCAATGCAACGCGTTATGTATATCTCCTCTACACATCAAATGAATGTAAATGGATCACTTCCTTGCTACGGAATATCGTTTCTATATCTGAAGTTTTAGAAGCAATAGAGTTCTAATGCTTCGTAAAACGCGGCTGCGCATCTTACTTCTATATTTCATGATAAGATGTAACATTCATAGCATCGCGTTATGTTTATCTGCTTCTGCATATGAATTGAGTGTGAGCCCTATACTTTCTTGCCCTGGGATAGCGTTTCTAGATGTCCAGGTGCCGAAGCATTTAATTTGTCATGCTTCATGCACATCAAATATTGCATTTCATATAAACAGTTCAAAGTAAGTTAGAAGGTTGTAAAGCTCTATGCATCGCATTATGCTTATCTGCTTTTGTGCTTTATAATGCTCTGGGATGTGAGAAGGTCCTCAACCATCCTTAACCCCCTAAAGAGAAGTCAAAAGTCCAGCGGCCCTGCAGGTGGGCCATGGGAGCGCGGCGCGCGAGGCGCTACGCAATTTAAATGATCAGGAGGATCCCCTCAGGGACACCGAAGGGGGCGAGAATAGGAAATCGCCGAAATCCACTGACCGATGGACTCAAACAATACCGAAGCCTACAGACCACTCCACCAAGGAGCCCAGAGGAGGATGCAAGAGACCCGAGGACCACCAGCGAATTCAAGGAACCTGAAGAAGAGAACGTGAGAGCTTATTCGCTTAAGCGTCCCATTTCTTGTGTCGCATATTGTATATTGTATCTTATATCGTGAAGCGAGTTATGATACCTGGTAATTTGCGGCGTGTTGCGTAGTTTTCCGTAGCCCTTGTTAGTTAAACCCACGTCGAGACCATAAATAAACATGCCGTGACTTCAGTATCTCGCGACCTGAGTGTGTGTACTTGGCTAGGCGTAGTCGAGAGGAGGAGCATTTCGAAGTTTCAAGGGTTGTTCCGCCCCAGGGTTCCCGGGGTCGTGTAGTCTATCCCTTTGCTACTTTCTGAGCAGCTGGCGCCCAAGAAAAGTTGTACGTGAGAGGATACCTTGGAACGATAGATCGCTTTAGATTAAAGTACGTTTTACACCTTAAAGCATTTAGATAATTAACCCCTTGGAGCTTCCCTGACTTACTATATATAGGTTTCCGTCACAACTAATAGGAACCATCACTTTACATAGATATATAGAACACACATAGTTTTAAACGTAGAACTGAGAATTTGAGAACTTACTTTGAAACGTTAGTAGTGAGAAATTCCATCGGATTTCACAGAAATTCAGAACTTACTTGCTATGAAACATAGGCAGATAAGGGCCATCGCGTTGCTTAGAACTTTAGAACTTGCTTACTTCAACAAAGATTTCTATTGGCTTCGTCCGTTCTTTTAGAAGAGTTTTTGATAAACCACATAATTTTCACGCTTCTGATATCTTTGAAAGTTCGCGAGATGTAATCGTTTAAGTTTTAAAATGATTACTTAGTGTGGATTATTATTTAGTAACTCGCTCATAAACGAGTCTGCATAGGATTTAATCCATAAGTTTTTAAGCCTGGAATTTATGCAGTTATTTGTTATTCACTTATTGCTCTAACGACAAAGATTGTGACCACTTCAAAATGGTTGACTTTCATCAATTTTCTTAAAAATTGAAATACTACCCAACTGCTTGCATTAAAGTCTGTAATTAAAGCTTTCGAAACATTTTACCTCTTATAGATGAATTCTGGAATTGAAATTGAATGTTTGACTTTTCTAGCTCCTGTTTAGACATCTTTCTATTGGAATGTTCAAGTATTTTTCATATTCGTAATTATTAAAAATGTTTTACTTGATTCTTTTATTTAATATTTAGAATTTTCTGAGAAATATTTTTTATCGTAATGAACTATATAATTGCAATTATGATTCTTTATGAAGTAATAATAACAGAAAGGTATGTATCCATTCTTGTAGTTTTGTAAAGAGTATTTAATCTTACTATCTAAAATGAAACATTGAGATCTGCTTACAATCTAATGGAATTTAATTACCTTTTGATTCAAATTCACAATGATAATCTTCCGTAGTTCAACAATTTTGTGAGCTGTCCTCAGGAATCCGCAGCTCAGTACTTATATAAAATGAACGACACAAAGAACAGCCTAACCAAACGTATTCGAACCGATTTTTCAATACTAATCTTATCGTGTTTAACTTATGCTGCAAACTATTGAAATGCCCTTCGACAAGTGTTTATTCACAGTGAAGTAAACGGTAAGTATTACGCCTTCCACCACTGTTTACAATACGTATGTTTCATTTACTATCAAAACCGTGAGTATTATCGCCTTTCTTTACTCTTTGTAACCTTCAATGCCTTCATGTTACAGATCGTTAAACTTGCTTTAAAATGCTCTATCGTATTACGGAAGAATGGACATACCAATTCATTTTAAAAAATGAAGGTAACCTTCATATGTCCAACATAACTCCACTTACAAAAAAACTATTTTCATCAACGGATGGCCCCTTTGTACTGTGCAATTTTATATTAGCAAAAACTTCTATGAAACTTATAGTTTCGTGGATATCTGAGGTGCTAATTATTACTGCCCCACCCTGTATATTGTTATGGATGTGTCCAACAAGGCAACGATGAACAGAGTTAAATTTAATATTATGATGTTTATTATTTTACTTATAGTATATTTGTTTTTCTGGAATTTTGCCAAAAAACAATGTTCACGATGTCGACAGATGAATATATTTGCCTTAGAATTACAAAAGCCAACAATTTCGAAAGTAGAATATTACTTTACTTCGCTAACCGAATCATTGCAAACGTTAAGTAAAGTGCGTGCCTTTCAAAACAGTCAGATGCAAATTACGATACAACGTTTCCAAGAAATGGTACGTGCCACTGTTTTTTAATTTCCGTTTATTTAATCAAAGGAAATTTAATTGAAATATCCGCAAAATTTGAGGACAAAAAGTTTTTGTAATTTTACGCAACATATATGATGGTGATAAAGGATAAGTATACGGAACTGAAAATGGAAAGTAGCGAGCAGAAAAAGAAACTGATGGAGCTACAAAGTAGATTGATACATCCGTCAAATGATGATTCTAGGTTAATAAAATCTGTTAATTGAAGAACTATTGCAAAAATCAAGTATAATCAATATTACTTCTGCTCAAAGGCTATAATAGAATTGGACCGAAATGGGTACAAAACCGGCAATTATATCTATACGTTCTATTCTATGCAAAGGCAAATATTTCAAAGAGAGAAGATGTGTTACTTACAAATTACTTATGTTCCTAGATATCTCACTAATTTAGGCTTCTTGTCTTGCAGAACTTATCATTCATGTAACATGTAAAGGGGTCGAAGAATAGTAAAAGATTTTTAAATTTCATAGCCTCACTTGATACGTCGATTGGATCACGTAAAATATCGGACATTAATTGCATCTACATCTTCAGACCTTAAATATATAATTGCAACAACATATTTAATAGCGTTTTAATAACATTTTTCTAATTGTTTATATCTATGTCTAATAAATATATATTAATCGAATAAGTTGCTTTACCAAAGGATAAAAGTATCTGAGGCTTACAAATCGGAGCATTACATAACAAACGTGCATCACATATATAATATTACATGTAACAAAAGATGAAGACCAAAAAGATCGTACATAAGTTGAATCCACAATGCGGTCATAGAGATACAGAAACGGCAAAAATTCCAAACAATAATTTAAAAAATTTAAAAAGGGGGGAGTGAAAATCCATCTCCTTGACGATGATAAGGAACAAGTCTGCCTCATGCACTACAATATCCCAAACAGCCAGCGATTGGCACGCCAATGACAACGGATGGTACGAATTCCGTGACAGAACTGTGCTAACAAAGTGCTCCTACTCAGCTTTCGAAATGGCATACTGTTAGTACTGGGGCGGCATTCGTATCACGGCACTATTCAGCAGTAGGCTGACATTTACTAATGGGGAAGCTGTTTCCATAAAAATTATAAGCAAATATGAAAAGTGACTAAACTGTGCAATTTATTTATTTTGATTCCAATATAGATACACCGGCACGAAACAAAGATATAAGAACTCGATTTTATTATTTTCTATAAACTAGCTCGATAGGGCGATTTTTTCCATAAAGTCGATAATTACTTTGTCATAAAAATATATACACTTATTTTATATATATTTTCTTCAATTTATTGTTACAAATTCATGCAATTAAGGGTTACATTAAATACGATGACAGCATGTTATTTCAAAAATTACACAAGGCGAAGTTAGGGACGCAACAGCATGAATTTTTATTTTATAAGTAATATTTTTTTTTATAAATAATATTTTTAGTCTATGATGGATTGAAAGAAATATATACGACTCGCTCAATAACTATAAATATAGGAAAACGACCATCAAAATGTCTATCAATACTCATATGCTGAACATCTACTGACATCTAACGGTTCTAATTTGTATGAAAGCACAGGTTCCCCATTGCCAAATGTGATCCTGCGTCATTGCTGAGGAGATTCATGAACGGAGCGATGATACGCGTGTCACCATGGTGCTGGTGCTGCGCGATTCGCTTGTCTAGAACGTGCTGGTAACACGTTCTGGCATTTTAGTCAACGAATCCGGTCACAGACGACTACGAATCAAATGACACTCCTCGGAAGTGGCAATATAGTGCCGGCACGGTGTCGATACCATCTTGCCGTTTTTTATCTGGGATGCTTTTTAGTGCATTATTCGGAATTGAATTTGAACACATAGCTACTTAATCGCAAATTTGTATGTACTGTGACGTGGTGAAGTCACAAGGCTCGCTCACCCCCCTCCCCCTGCTTCGGTTAGTCTAGCTCGCAGATCACCACCCATGCGACAAGCGCGACACGGACCATCGCGATAGCTGTATTTGCGAAGAGCGTGAAATACACGATGGTAGAACCTCCTCCCCCCTTTCGTTTCTCTCTCTCCGTTCTACGGATTAGACTGGCGAGCTGATGGAAGAAGCGACCCATAAGACGCCTCTTCGGGGGAGAATAAGACCGCAGGTTCGCGGAAGGGCTGTGCGCCGAGGTAGCGTGACGGGCTCGAAGGTGGAGGAGTCGGGAAGTGGGCAAGAAGAGATCCTGAAGCCCGAAGGATAGGATCCAGAGCTCTGCAACGGTAAGACCGCTGCCATAGTCCATGGAGACAAACAGGATGGTTCTCGGGTGTGAGAAGGACCACTACCCCTCCCCATTAGAACTCTATTGTTTCGATACGTAGACATCTGGAAACGCTAATTCCTAGCAAGGAAGTGTCGCATTTACATTCTTTTGAAGTACATACGAGCTATACATGACACATCGCAATGAATATTATATCTTATCATGAAACATAGAAACGAGATGCGACATCTCGTTTTAAGATGCATTAGATCTCTATTGCTACGATACGTAGACATCTGCAAACGCTATTTCCTAGCAAGGAAGTGTCGCATTTACATTCTTTTGAAGTGAATACGAGGTATACATGACACTTCGCAATGAATATTATTCCTTATCATGAAACTTAGGAGTGTGATGCGATATCGCGTTTTAAGAAGCATAAGAACTCTATTGCTACGATACGTAGACATCTGCAAACGCTATTTCATAGCAAGGAATAGTCGCATTTATATTCTTATGAAGTGAATACGAGGTATACATGACACTTCGCAATGAATATTGTACCTTATCATGAAACAGAGAAATGAGATGCGACATCTCGTTTTAAGAAGCACTAGAACTCTATTTTTTCGATACGTAGACATCTGGAAACGCTAATTCCTAGCAAGGAAGTGTCGCATTTACATTCTTTTGAAGTACATACGAGCTATACATGACACATCGCAATGAATATTATATCTTGTCATGAATCATAGAAATGAGATGCGATATCCCGTTTTAAGAAGCATAAGAAATCTTTTGCTACGGTACGTAGACATCTGCAAACGTTATTTCCTAGGAAGGAAGTGTCGCATTTACTTTCTTTTGAAGTGAAAACGAGGTATACGTGACATTTCGCAATGAATATTATAACTTATCACGAAACATAGAAATGAGTTGCGATATCGCGATTTAAGCAGCATAAGAACTCTATTGCTACGATACGTAGACATCTGCAAACGCTATTTTATAGCAAGGAATAGTCGCATTTATATTCTTATGAAGAGAATACGAGGTATACATGACACTCCGCAATGAATATTGTACCTTATCATGAAACAGAGAAATGGGATGCGACATCTCGTTTTAAGAAGCACTAGAACTCTATTGTTTCGATACGTAGACATCTGAATACGCTATTTCCCAGCAAGGAAGTTGCGCATTTACATTCGTTTGAAGTGAATTCGAGGTATACATGACACTTCGCAATGAATATTATATCTTATCATGAAGCATAGAAATGAGATGCGATATCGCGATTTAAGTAGCATTAGAACTCTATTGCTACGATACGTAGACATCTGCAAACGCTATTTCCTAGCAAGGAAGATTCGCATTTACATTCGTTTGGAGTGAATAGGAGGTATACATGACACTTCGCAATGAATAGTATATCTTATCACGAAACATAGAAATGAAATGCGACATCTCGTTTTAAGAAGCATTAGGACTCTATTGCTACGATACGTAGACATCTGCAAACGCTATTTCCTAGCATGGAAGTGTCACATTTACATTACTTTGAAGCGAATTCGTGGTATACATGACACTTCGGAATGAATATTATAACTTATCACGAATCACAGAAAAGAGATGCGATATCGCGTTTTAAGAAGCATTAGAACACTATGGCCTCGATGCGGAGACAACTGCATACGCCATTTCCTAGCATGGAAGCGTCGCACTTACATTCTTTTGATGTGAATACGAGGTATACATGACACTTCGCAATGAATATTATATCTTATCACGAAACATAGAAATGAAATGCGACATCTCGTTTTAAGAAGCAATAGGACACTATTGCTACGATACGTAGACATCTGCCAACGCTATTTCCTAGCATGGAAGTGTCGCATTTACATTATTTTGAAGCGAATTCGTGGTATACATGACACTTCGGAATGAATATTATAACTTATCACGAATCATAGAAATGAGATGCGATATCGCGATATAAGAAGCATTAGAAATATATGGCCTCGATGCGGAGACAACTGCAAACGCCATTTCCTAGCATGGAAGTGTCGCACTTACATTCTTTTGAAGTGAATACGAGGTGACACTTCGCAATGAATATTATATCTTATCATGAAACATAGAAGTGAGATGCGATATCGCGTTTTACGAAGCATTAGAACTCTATTGCTACGATATGTAGGCATCTGCAAACGCTATTTCCTAGAAAGGAATAGTCGCATTTACATTCTTTTGAAGTGAGTACGAGGTATACATGACACTTCGCAATGAATATTATACCTTATCACGAAACATAGAAATGAAATGCGACATCTCGTTTTAAGAAGCATTAGGACTCTATTGCTACGATTCGTAGACATGTGCAAACGCTATTTCCTAGCATGGAAGTGTCGCACTTACATTATTTTGAAGCGAATTCGTGGTATGCATGACACTTCGCAATGAATATTATATCTTATCACGAAACATAGAAATGAGAAGCGATATCGCGTTTTAAGAAGCATTGGAACTCTTTTGCTACGATACGTAGACATCTGCAAACGCTTTTTCCCAGCAAGCAATAGTCGCATTTACTTTCTTTTGAATTGAACACGAGGTGTACATGACACTTCGCAATGAATATTATATCTTATCACGAAACATAGAACTGAGATGCGATATCGCGTTTTGAGAAGCATTAGAACTCTTTTGCTACGATACGTAGACATCTGCAAACGGTATTTCCTAGCAAGGAAGTGTCGCATTTACATTCTTTTGTAGTGAATAAGAGGTGTACATGACACTTCGCAATGAATATTATATCTAATCATGAAACATAGAAGGGAGATGCGGTATAGCGTTTTAAGAAGCATTAGAACTCTATTGCCTCGACGCGTAGACATCTGCAGAGGCTATTTCCTAGCATGGAAGTGTCGCATTTACATTCTTTTGTAGTGAATACGAGGTGTACATGACACTCCGCAATGAATATTATATCTTATCACGAAACATAGAATTGAGATGCGATATCGCGTTTTGAGAAGCATTAGAACTCTATTGCGACGATACGTAGACATCTGCAAATGGTATTTCCATGCAAGGGAGATTCGCATTTACATACTTTTGAAGTGAATGCGAGGTATACATGACACTTCGCAATGAATATTATACCTTATCACGAAATATATAGATGAGATGCGATATCGCGATTTAAGTAGCATTAGAACTTTATTGCTACGATACGTAGGCATCTGCAAACGCTATTTCCTAGCAAGCAATATTCGCATTTACATTCTTTTGAAGTGAATACGAGGTGTACATGACACTTCGCAATGAGTATTATATCTTATCACGAAACATAGAAATGAGATGCGATATCGCGGTTTAAGTAGCATTAGAACTCTATTGCCACGATACATAGACATTTGCAAATGCTATTTCCTAGCAAGCAATAGTCGCATTTACTTTCTTTTGAATTGAATTCGAGGTGTACATGACACTTCGCAATGAATATTATATCTTATCACGAAACATAGAAATGAGATGCGATATTGCGATTTAAGTAGCATTAGAACTCTATTGCTACGATACATAGACATCTGAATAAGCTATTTCCTAGGAAGGACGTGTTGCATTTACATTCGTTTGGAGAGAATACGAGGTATACATGACGCTTCGCAATGAATGTTATATCTTATCATGAAACATAGAAGGGAGATGCGATATCGCGTTTTCAGAAGCTTTAGAACTCTATGGCCTCGATGCGGAGACATCTGCAAACGCTATTTCCTAGCATGGAAGTGTCGCACTTACATTCTTTTGAAGTGAATACGAGGTATACATGACACTTCGCATTGAACATTATATCTTATCATGTAACATAGAAATGAGATGCAATATCGCTATTTAAGAAGCATTAGAACTATAGCTACGATACGTAGGCATCTGCAGACGCTATTTCCTAGCTAGGAAGATTCGCATTTACATTCTTTTGAAGTGAATACGAGGTATTCATGACACTTCGCAAAGAACATTATATCTTATCAAGAAACATAGAAACGAGATGCTATATCCCGTTGTAAGAAGCATTAGAACTCTATGGGCTCGATACGGAGACATCTGCAAACGCTCTTTCCTAGCAAGCAATAGTCGCATTTACTTTCGTTTGAATTGAATGCGAGGTGTACATGACACTTCGCAATGAATATTATATCCTATCACGAATCATAGAAATGTGATGCGATATCGGGATTTAAGTAGCATTAGAACCCCTTTGCTACGATACGTAGGCATCTGCAAACGCTATGCCCTAGCAAGGAATAGTCGCATTTACATTCGTTTGATGTGAATACGAGGTATACATGACACTTCGCAATGAATATTATACCTTATCATGAAACATAGAAGAGAGATGCGATTTAGCGTTTTAATAAGCATTAGAACTCTATTGCCTCGAGTCGTAGACATCTGCAGACGCTATTTCCTAGCATGGAAGTGTCGCATTTACATTCTTTTGAAGTGAATACGAGGTGTAAATGGCACTTCGCAATGAATATTACATCTTATCACGAAACATAGGAATGAGATGCGATATCGCGATTTAAGTAGCATTAGAACTCTATTGCTACGATACGTAGACATCTGCAAACGCTATTTCCTAGCAAGGAAGTGTCGCATATACATTCAATTGAAGTGTATGCGAGGTATACATAACACTACGCAATGAATATTATATATTATCATGAAACATAGAAATGAGATGCGATATGACGATTTAAGAAGCATTAGAATTCTATTGCTTCGATACGTAGACATCTGCAAACGCTATTTCCTAGCAAGGAAGAGTTGCATGTACATTCAATTGAAGTGTATGCGAGGTATACATGGCACTTCGCAATGAATATTATATCTTATCATGAAACATAGAAATGAGATATGATATGGCGATTTATGAAGCATCAGATATCTATTGCTTCGATACGTAGACGTCTGCAAACGCTATTTCCTGGCAAGGAAGTGTCGCGTTTACATTCTTTTGAAGTGAATACGAGGTATACATAACACTCCACAATGAATATTATATATTATCATGAAACGTATTAATGCGTAGCGATATTGCGTATGGAGGAGCATTAGAACTCTAATGCTACGATACGTAGACACCTGCAAACGCTACTTCCTGGCAAGGAAGTGTAACGTTTACATTCTTTTGAAGTGAATTCGAGGTATACATAACACTTCCTAATGAATATTATATCTTTCCATGAAACATAGAAATGAGATGTAATATGGCGATTTAAGAAGCATATGAACTCTATTGCTTCGATACGTAGACATCTGCAAACGCTATTTCCTAGCAAGGAAGTGTTGCATGTACATTCAGTTGAAGTGTATGCGAGGTATACATGGCACTTCGCAATGCATATTATATCTTATCATGAAACATAGAAATGAGATGTGATATGGCGATTTATGAAGCATCAGATATCTATTGCTTCGATACGTAGACATCTGCATACTCTATTTCCTGGCAAGGAAGTGTCGCGTTTACATTCTTTTGAAGTGAATACGAGGTATACATAACTCTCCACAATGAATATTATATATTATCATGAAACATAGTAATGAGTAGCGATATCGCGTATAGAGGAGCATTAGAAATTTAATGCTACGATACGTAGACATCTGCAAACGCTATTTCCTGGCAAGAAAGTGTCGCGTTTACATTCTTTTGAAGTGAATTCGAGGTATACATGGCACTTCGCAATGAATATTATATATTATCATGAAACATAGAAATGACATGCGATATCGCGTTTTAAGAAGCATCAGATATCTACTGCTTCGATAAGTAGACACCTGCTAACGCTATTTCCTAGCAAGGAAGTGTCGCATTTGCATTCATTTTAAGTGAATACGAGGTATACATAACACTTCACAATGAATATTATATCTTATCAAGAAACATAGAAATGAGATGCAATATGGCGATTTAGGAAGCATTAGAACTCTATTGCTTCGATACGTAGACATCTGCAAACGCTATTTCCAAGCAAGGAAGTATCGCATTTACATTCTTTTGAAGTTTATACGAGGTGTATATAACACTTCACAATGAATATTATATATTATTATGAAACATAGCAATGAGTAGCGATATCGCATTTTGAGAAGCATTAGAACTCTAATGCTACGATACGTAGACATCTGCAAACGCTATTTCCTGGCAAGGAAGTGTCGTATGTACATTCAATTGAAGTGTATGCGAGGTATACATAACACTACGCAATGAATATTATATATTATCATGAAACATAGAAATGACATGCGATATCGCGTTTTAAGAAGCATTAGAACTCTGTTTCTACGATACGTAGACTTCTGCAAACGCTATTTCCTAGCAAGGAAGTGTTGCATTTACATTCAATTGAAGTGTGTGCGAGGTATACATGGCTCTTCGCAATGAATATTATATCTTATCATGAAACATAGAAATGAGATATGATATGGCGATTTATGAAGCATCAGATATCTTTTGCTTCGATAAGTAGACATCTGCAAACGCTATTGCCTAGCAAGGAAGTGTCGCATTTGCATTCATTTTAAGTGTATGCGGGGTATGCATGGAAACTTCGCAATGAATATTATATACTATCATGAAACATAGAAATGACATGCGATATCGCGTTTTAAGAAGCATCAGATATCTATTGCTTCGATAAGTAGACATCTGCAAACGCTATTTCCTAGCAAGGAAGTGTCGCATTTACATTCATTTGAAGTGCAGACGAGGAATACATAACACTTCGCAATGAATATTATATCTTATCATGAGACATAGAACTGAGACGCGATATCGCGTTTTAAGAAGCATCAGATATCTATTACTTCGATAAGTAGACATCTACAAACGCTATTTCCTAGCAAGGAAGTGTCGCATTTACATTCATTTGAAGTGCAGACGAGGAATACATAACACTTCGCAATGAATATTATATCTTATCATGAGACATAGAACTGAGACGCGATATCGCGTCTTAAGATGCATTAGAACACTATTGCTTCGATACGTAGACATCTGCAAACGCTACTTCCTAGCAAGGAAGTGTCGCATTTACATTCTTTTGAAGTATAGACGAGATATACATAACACTGCACAATGAATATTATATCTTATCATGGAACGTGGAAATGAGATGCGATATGGCGATTTAGGAAGCATTAGAAATATATTGGTTCGATACGTAGATATCTGCAAACGCTACTTACTACCAAGGAAGTGTCGCATTTACATTATTTTGAAAGAAATACGAGGTATACATGACACTTCGCAATGAATATTATATCTTTCCATGAAACATAGGAATGTGATGTAATATGGCGATTTTAGAAGCATTAGAACTCTATTGCTTCGATACGTAGACATCTGCAAACGCTATTTCCTAGCAAGGAAGTGTTGCATGTACATTCAATTGAAGTGTATGCGAGGTATACATGGCACTTCGCAATGAATATTATATATTATCATGAAACATAGGAATGAGTAGCGATATCGCGTTTTGAAAAGCATTAGAATTCTACTACTACGATACGTAGACATCTACAAACGCTATTTCCAGGCAAGGAAGTGTCGCGTTTACATTCTTTTGAAGTAAATTCGAGGTATACATAACACTTCACAATGAATATTATATCTTTCCATGAAACATAGAAATGAGATGCGATATGACGATTTAAGAAGCATTAGAATTCTATTGCTTCGATACGTAGACATGTGCAAACCCTATCTCCTAGCAAGGAAGAGTTGCATGTACATTCAACTGAAGTGTATGCGAGGTATACATGGCACTTCGCAATGAATATTATATCTTATCATGAAACATAGAAATGAGATATGATATGGCGATTTAAGAAGCATCAGATATCTATTGCTTCGATACGTAGACATCTGCAAACGCTATTTCCTGGCAAGGAAGTGTCGCGTTTACATTCTTTTGAAGTGAATACGAGGTATACATAACACTCCACAATGAATATTATATATTATCATGAAACGTAGTAATGAGTAGCGATATCGCGTATAGAGGAGCATTAGAACTGTAATGCTACGATACGTAGACATCTACAAACGCTATTTCCTGGCAAGGAAGTGTCGCGTTTACATTCTTTTGAAGTGAATTCGAGGTATACATAACACTTCACAATGAATATTATATCTTTCCATGAAACATAGAAATGAGATGAAATATGGCGATTTAAGAAGCATATGAACTCTATTGCTTCGATACGCAGATATCTGCAAACGCTATTTCCTAGCAAGGAAGTGTTGCATGTACATTCAGTTGAAGTGTATGCGAGGTATACATGGCACTTCGCAATGAATATTATATATTATCATGAAACATAGAAATGACATGCGATATCGCGTTTTAAGAAGCATTAGAACTCTGTTTCTACGATACGTAGACTTCTGCAAACGCTATTTCCTAGCAAGGAAGTGTCGCATTAACATTCATTTGAAGTGTATGCGAGTTATACATGGCACTTCGCAATGAATATTATATATTATCATGAAACATAGAAATGACATGCGATATCGCGTTTTAAGAAGCATCAGATATCTATTGCTTCGATAAGTAGACATCTGCTAACGCTATTTCCTAGCAAGGAAGTGTCGCATTTGCACTCATTTTAAGTGAATACGAGGTATACATAACACTTCACAATGAATATTATATCTTTCCATGAAACATAGAAATGAGATGTAATATGGCGATTTAAGAAGCATTAGAACTCTATTGCTTCGATAAGTAGACATCCGCTAACGCTATTTCCTAGCAAGGAAGTGTCGCATTTGCATTCATTTTAAGTGAATACGAGGTATACATAACACTTCGCAATGAATATTATATCTTATCATGAAACATAGAAATGAGATGTGATATGGCGATTTATGAAGCATCAGATATCTATTGCTTCGATACGTAGACATCTGCATACTTTATTTCCTGGCAAGGAAGTGTCGCGTTTACATTCTTTTGAAGTGAATACGAAGTATACATAACACTCCACAATGAATATTATATATTATCATGAAACATAGTAATGAGTAGCGATATCGCGTATAGAGGAGCATTAGAAATCTAATGCTACGATACGTAGACATCTGCAAACGCTATTTACTGGCAAGGAAGTGTCGCGTTTACATTCTTTTGATGTGAATTCGAGGTACACATAACACTTCACATTGAATATTATATCTTTCCATGAAACATAGAAATGAGATGTAATATGGCGATTTAAGAAGCATTAGAACTCTATTGCTTCGATACGTAGACATCTGCAAACGCTATTTCCTAGCAAGGAAGTGTTGCATGTACATTCAATTGAAGTGTATGCGAGGAATGCATGGCACTTCGCAATGAATATTATATCTTATCATGAAACATAGAAATGAGATGTGATATGGCGATTTATGAAGCATCAGATATCTATTGCTTCGATACGTAGACATCTGCAAACTCTATTTCCTGGCAAGGAAGTGTCGCGTTTACATTCTTTTGAAGTGAATACGAGGTATACATAACACTCCACAATGAATATTATATATTATCATGAAACGTAGTAATGAGTAGCGATATCGCCTATAGAGGAGCATTAGAACTGTAATGCTACGATACGTAGACATCTGCAAACGCTATTTCCTGGCAAGGAAGTGTCGCGTTTACATTCTTTTGAAGTGAATTCGAGGTATACATAACACTTCACAATGAATATTATATCTTTCCATGAAACATAGAAATGTGATGAAATATGGCGATTTAAGAAGCATATGAACTCTAATGCTTCGATACGCAGATATCTGCAAACGCTATTTCCTAGCAAGGAAGTGTTGCATGTACATTCAGTTGAAGTGTATGCGAGGTATACATGGCACTTCGCAATGAATATTATATATTATCATGAAACATAGAAATGAGATGTGATATGGCGATTTATGAAGCATCAGATATCTATTGCTTCGATACGTAGACATCTGCAAACTCTATTTCCTGGCAAGGAAGTGTCGCGTTTACATTCTTTTGAAGTGAATACGAGGTATACATAACACTCCACAATGAATATTATATATTATCATGAAACGTAGTAATGAGTAGCGATATCGCCTATAGAGGAGCATTAGAACTGTAATGCTACGATACGTAGACATCTGCAAACGCTATGTCCTGGCAAGGAAGTGTCGCGTTTACATTCTTTTGAAGTGAATTCGAGGTATACATAACACTTCACAATGAATATTATATCTTTCCATGAAACATAGAAATGTGATGAAATATGGCGATTTAAGAAGCATATGAACTCTAATGCTTCGATACGCAGATATCTGCAAACGCTATTTCCTAGCAAGGAAGTGTTGCATGTACATTCAGTTGAAGTGTATGCGAGGTATACATGGCACTTCGCAATGAATATTATATATTATCATGAAACATAGAAATGAGATGTGATATGGCGATTTATGAAGCATCAGATATCTATTGCTTCGATACGTAGACATCTGCAAACTCTATTTCCTGGCAAGGAAGTGTCGCGTTTACATTCTTTTGAAGTGAATACGAGGTATACATAACACTCCACAATGAATATTATATATTATCATGAAACGTAGTAATGAGTAGCGATATCGCCTATAGAGGAGCATTAGAACTGTAATGCTACGATACGTAGACATCTGCAAACGCTATTTCCTGGCAAGGAAGTGTCGCGTTTACATTCTTTTGAAGTGAATTCGAGGTATACATAACACTTCACAATGAATATTATATCTTTCCATGAAACATAGAAATGTGATGAAATATGGCGATTTAAGAAGCATATGAACTCTAATGCTTCGATACGCAGATATCTGCAAACGCTATTTCCTAGCAAGGAAGTGTTGCATGTACATTCAGTTGAAGTGTATGCGAGGTATACATGGCACTTCGCAATGAATATTATATATTATCATGAAACATAGAAATGACATGCGATATCGCGTTTTAAGAAGCATTAGAACTCTGTTTCTACGATACGTAGACTTCTGCAAACGCTATTTCCTAGCAAGGAAGTGTCGCATTAACATTCATTTGAAGTGTATGCGAGTTATACATGGCACTTCGCAATGAATATTATATATTATCATGAAACATAGAAATGACATGCGATATCGCGTTTTAAGAAGCATCAGATATCTATTGCTTCGATAAGTAGACATCTGCTAACGCTATTTCCTAGCAAGGAAGTGTCGCATTTGCATTCATTTTAAGTGAATACGAGGTATACATAACACTTCACAATGAATATTATATCTTTCCATGAAACATAGAAATGAGATGTAATATGGCGATTTAAGAAGCATTAGAACTCTATTGCTTCGATAAGTAGACATCTGCTAACGCTATTTCCTGGCAAGGAAGTGTCGCGTTTACATTCTTTTGATGTGAATTCGAGGTACACATAACACTTCACATTGAATATTATATCTTTCCATGAAACATAGAAATGAGATGTAATATGGCGATTTAAGAAGCATTAGAACTCTATTGCTTCGATACGTAGACATCTGCAAACGCTATTTCCTAGCAAGGAAGTGTTGCATGTACATTCAATTGAAGTGTATGCGAGGAATGCATGGCACTTCGCAATGAATATTATATCTTATCATGAAACATAGAAATGAGATGTGATATGGCGATTTATGAAGCATCAGATATCTATTGCTTCGATACGTAGACATCTGCAAACTCTATTTCCTGGCAAGGAAGTGTCGCGTTTACATTCTTTTGAAGTGAATACGAGGTATACATAACACTCCACAATGAATATTATATATTATCATGAAACGTAGTAATGAGTAGCGATATCGCCTATAGAGGAGCATTAGAACTGTAATGCTACGATACGTAGACATCTGCAAACGCTATTTCCTGGCAAGGAAGTGTCGCGTTTACATTCTTTTGAAGTGAATTCGAGGTATACATAACACTTCACAATGAATATTATATCTTTCCATGAAACATAGAAATGTGATGAAATATGGCGATTTAAGAAGCATATGAACTCTAATGCTTCGATACGCAGATATCTGCAAACGCTATTTCCTAGCAAGGAAGTGTTGCATGTACATTCAGTTGAAGTGTATGCGAGGTATACATGGCACTTCGCAATGAATATTATATATTATCATGAAACATAGAAATGAGATGTGATATGGCGATTTATGAAGCATCAGATATCTATTGCTTCGATACGTAGACATCTGCAAACTCTATTTCCTGGCAAGGAAGTGTCGCGTTTACATTCTTTTGAAGTGAATACGAGGTATACATAACACTCCACAATGAATATTATATATTATCATGAAACGTAGTAATGAGTAGCGATATCGCCTATAGAGGAGCATTAGAACTGTAATGCTACGATACGTAGACATCTGCAAACGCTATTTCCTGGCAAGGAAGTGTCGCGTTTACATTCTTTTGAAGTGAATTCGAGGTATACATAACACTTCACAATGAATATTATATCTTTCCATGAAACATAGAAATGTGATGAAATATGGCGATTTAAGAAGCATATGAACTCTAATGCTTCGATACGCAGATATCTGCAAACGCTATTTCCTAGCAAGGAAGTGTTGCATGTACATTCAGTTGAAGTGTATGCGAGGTATACATGGCACTTCGCAATGAATATTATATATTATCATGAAACATAGAAATGAGATGTGATATGGCGATTTATGAAGCATCAGATATCTATTGCTTCGATACGTAGACATCTGCAAACTCTATTTCCTGGCAAGGAAGTGTCGCGTTTACATTCTTTTGAAGTGAATACGAGGTATACATAACACTCCACAATGAATATTATATATTATCATGAAACGTAGTAATGAGTAGCGATATCGCCTATAGAGGAGCATTAGAACTGTAATGCTACGATACGTAGACATCTGCAAACGCTATTTCCTGGCAAGGAAGTGTCGCGTTTACATTCTTTTGAAGTGAATTCGAGGTATACATAACACTTCACAATGAATATTATATCTTTCCATGAAACATAGAAATGTGATGAAATATGGCGATTTAAGAAGCATATGAACTCTAATGCTTCGATACGCAGATATCTGCAAACGCTATTTCCTAGCAAGGAAGTGTTGCATGTACATTCAGTTGAAGTGTATGCGAGGTATACATGGCACTTCGCAATGAATATTATATATTATCATGAAACATAGAAATGACATGCGATATCGCGTTTTAAGAAGCATTAGAACTCTGTTTCTACGATACGTAGACTTCTGCAAACGCTATTTCCTAGCAAGGAAGTGTCGCATTAACATTCATTTGAAGTGTATGCGAGTTATACATGGCACTTCGCAATGAATATTATATATTATCATGAAACATAGAAATGACATGCGATATCGCGTTTTAAGAAGCATCAGATATCTATTGCTTCGATAAGTAGACATCTGCTAACGCTATTTCCTAGCAAGGAAGTGTCGCATTTGCATTCATTTTAAGTGAATACGAGGTATACATAACACTTCACAATGAATATTATATCTTTCCATGAAACATAGAAATGAGATGTAATATGGCGATTTAAGAAGCATTAGAACTCTATTGCTTCGATAAGTAGACATCTGCTAACGCTATTTCCTAGCAAGGAAGTGTCGCATTTGCATTCATTTTAAGTGAATACGAGGTATACATAACACTTCGCAATGAATATTATATCTTATCATGAAACATAGAAATGAGATGTGATATGGCGATTTATGAAGCATCAGATATCTATTGCTTCGATACGTAGACATCTGCATACTTTATTTCCTGGCAAGGAAGTGTCGCGTTTACATTCTTTTGAAGTGAATACGAGGTATACATAACACTCCACAATGAATATTATATATTATCATGAAACATAGTAATGAGTAGCGATATCGCGTATAGAGGAGCATTAGAAATCTAATGCTACGATACGTAGACATCTGCAAACGCTATTTCCTGGCAAGGAAGTGTCGCGTTTACATTCTTTTGATGTGAATTCGAGGTACACATAACACTTCACATTGAATATTATATCTTTCCATGAAACATAGAAATGAGATGTAATATGGCGATTTAAGAAGCATTAGAACTCTATTGCTTCGATACGTAGACATCTGCAAACGCTATTTCCTAGCAAGGAAGTGTTGCATGTACATTCAATTGAAGTGTATGCGAGGAATGCATGGCACTTCGCAATGAATATTATATCTTATCATGAAACATAGAAATGAGATGTGATATGGCGATTTTTGAAGCATCAGATATCTATTGCTTCGATACGTAGACATCTGCAAACTCTATTTCCTGGCAAGGAAGTGTCGCGTTTACATTCTTTTGAAGTGAATACGATGTATACATGACACTCCACAATGAATATTATATATTATCATGAAACATAGTAATGAGTAGCGATATCCAGTATAGAGGAGCATTAGAAATCTAATGCTACGATACGTAGACATCTGCAAACGCTATTTCCTGGCAAGGAAGTGTCGCGTTTACAATCTTTTGAAGTGAATTCGAGGTATACATAACACTTCACAATGAATATTATATCTTTCAATGAAACATAGAAATGAGATGTAATATGGCGATTTAAGAAGCATTAGAACTCTATTGCTTCGATACGTAGACATCTGCAAACGCTATTTCCTAGCAAGGAAGTGTCGCATTTACATTCTTTTGATGTGAATACGAGGTATACATGACACTTCGCAATAAATATTATATCTTGTTATGAAACATAGAAATGAGATGCGATAACGTGTTTTAAGAAGCATTAGATCTCTATTGCTTCGATACGTAGACATCTGCAAACGCTACTTCCTAGCAAGGAAGTGTCGCATTTACTTTCGTTTGAAGTGAATACGAGGTATACATGACACTTCGGAATGGATATTATATCTTATCATGAAACATAGAAATGAGATGCAATATCGCGTTTGAAGAAGCATTAGAGCACTATTGCCTCGATACGTAGACATCTGCAAACGCTATTTCCTAGCAAGGAAGTGTCGCATTTACATTCAATTGAAGTGTATGCGAGCTATACATGGCACTTCGCAATGAATATTATATATTATCATGAAACATAGAAATGACATGCGATATCGCGTTTTAAGAAGCATCAGATATCTATTGCTTCGATAAGTAGACATCTGCAAACGCTATTTCCTAGCAAGGAAGTGTCGCATTTGCATTCATTTTAAGCGTATGCGAGATATACATGGCACTTCGCAATGAATATTATATATTATCATGAAACATAGAAATGACATGCGATATCGCGTTTTAAGAAGCATCAGATACCTATTGCTTCGATAAGTAGACATCTGCAAACGCTATTTCCTAGCAAGGAAGTGTCGCATTTGCATTCATTTTATGTGAATACGAGGTATACATAACACTTCGCAATGAATATTATATCTTACCATGAGACATAGAACTGAGACGCGATATCGCGTTTTAAGATGCATAAGAACACTATTGCTTCGATACGTAGACATCTGCAAACGCTACTTCCTAGCAAGGAAGTGTCGCACTTACATTCTTTTGAAGTATAGACGAGATATACATAACACTGCACAATGAATATTATATCTTATCATGGAACGTAGAAATGAGATGCGATATGGCGATTTAAGAAGCATTAGAAATATATTGGTTCGATACGTAGACATCTGCAAACGCTAATTACTACCAAGGAAGTGTCGCATTTACATTATTTTGAAAGGAATACGAGGTATACATGACACTTCGCAATGAATATTATATCTTATCATGAAACATAGAAATGAGATGTAATATGGCGATTTAAGAAGCATAAGAACTCTATTGCTTCGATTCGTAGACATCTACCAACGCTATTTCCTAGCAAGGAAGTGTTGCATGTACATTCAATTGAAGTGTATGCTAGGTATGCATGGCACGTCGCAATGAATATTATATCTTATCATGAAACATAGAAATGAGATGTAATATCGCGTTTTACGAAGCATCAGATATCTATTGCTTCGATAAGTAGACATCTGCAAACGCTATTTCCTAGCAAGGAAGTGTCGCATTTGCATTCATTTTAAGTGAATACGAGGTATACATAACACTTCACAATGAATATTATATCTTTCCATGAAACATAGAAATGAGATGTAATATGGCGATTTAAGAAGCATTAGAACTCTATTGCTTCGATACGTAGATATCTGCAAACGCTATTTCCTAGCAACAAAGTGTTGCAGGTACATTCAATTGAAGTGTATGCGAGATATACATGTCACTTCGCAATGAATATTATATATTATCATGAAACACAGAAATGACATGCGATATCGCGTTTTAAGAAGCATTAGAACTTTGTTTCTACGATACGTAGACTTCTGCAAACGCTATTTCCTAGCAAGGAAGTGTCGCATTTACATTCATTTGAAGTGAATACGAGGTATAAGTGACACTTCGCAATGAATAATAGATCTTATCATGAAACATAGAAACGAGATGCGATATCGCGTTTGAAGAAGCATTAGGGCATTATTTCCTCGATACGTAGACATCTGCAAACGCTATTTCCTAGGAAGGAAGTGTGGCATTTACATTCATTTGAAGTGAATACGAGGTATAAGTGACACTTCGCAATGAATAATAGATCTTGTTCATGAAACATAGAAATGAGATGCGGTATCCCGTTTTAAAAAGTAATAGAACTCTATTGCTTCGGTACGGAGACATCTGCAAACGCTATTACCTAGCAAGGAAGTGTCGCATTTATATTCTTTAGATGTGAATACGAGGAATACATGACACTTCGCAATGAATATTATATCTTGTTATGAAACATAGAAGTGAGATGCGGTATCCCGTTTTAAGAAGTAATAGAACTCTATTGCTTCGGTACGGAGACATCTGCAAACGCTATTTCCTAGCAAGGAAGTGTCGCATTTACATTCTTTTGATGTGAATACGAGGTATACATGACACTTCGGAATGGATATTATATCTTATCATGAAACATAGTAATGAGATGCGATATCGCGTTTGAAGAAGCATTAGAGCACTATTGCCTCGATACGTAGACATCTGCAAACGCTATTTCCTAGCAAGGAAGTGTCGCATTTACATTCATTTGAAGTGAATACGAGGTATAAGTGACACTTCGCAATGAATAATAGATCTTATCATGAAACATAGAAATGAGATGCGATATCGTGTTTTAAGAAGCATTAGATCTCTATTGCTTCGATACGTAGATACCTGCAAACGCTACTTCCTAGCAAGGAAGTGTCGCATTTACATTCATTTGAAGTGAATACGAGGTATACATGACAATTCGGAATGGATATTATATCTTATCATGAAACATAGTAATGAGATGCGATATCGTGTTTTAAGAAGCATTAGATCTCCATTGCTTCGATACGTAGACATATGCAAACGCTATTTCCTAGCAAGGATGCGTCGCATTTACATTCATTTGAAGTGAATACGAGGTATACATGACACTTCGGAATGGATATTATATCTTATCATGAAACATAGTAATGAGATGCGATATCGTGTTTTAAGAAGCATTAGATCTCCATTGCTTCGATACGTAGACATATGCAAACGCCATTTCCTAGCAAGGATGCGTCGCATTTACATTCTTTTGAAGTGTATACGATGTATACATGACACTTCGGAATGGATATTATATCTTATCATGAAACATAGAAATGAGATGCGATATCGCGTTTGAAGAAGCATTAGAGCACTATTGCCTCGATACGTAGACATCTGCAAACGCTATTTCCTAGGAAGGAAGTGTGGCATTTACATTCATTTGAAGTGAATACGAGGTATAAGTGACACTTCGCAATGAATAATAGATCTTGTTCATGAAACATAGAAATGAGATGCGACATCGTGTTTTAAAAAGCTTTAGAACTCAATTGCTTTGATACGTAGACATTTGCAAAAGCTATTACCTAGCAAGGAAGTGTCGCATTTATATTCTTTAGATGTGAATACGAGGAATACATGACACTTCGCAATGAATATTATATCTTGTTATGAAACATAGAAATGAGATGCGGTATCCCGTTTTAAGAAGTAATAGAACTCTATTGCTTCGGTACGGAGACATCTGCAAACGCTATTTCCTAGCAAGGAAGTGTCGCATTTACATTCTTTTGATGTGAATACGAGGTATACATGACACTTCGCAATAAATATTATATCTTGTTATGAAACATAGAAATGAGATGCGATAACGTGTTTTAAGAAGCATTAGATCTCTATTGCTTCGATACGTAGACATCTGCAAACGCTACTTCCTAGCAAGGAAGTGTCGCATTTACTTTCGTTTGAAGTGAATACGAGGTATACATGACACTTCGGAATGGGTATTATATCTTATCATGAAACATAGAAATGAGATGCGATATCGCGTTTGAAGAAGCATTAGAGCACTATTGCCTCGATACGTAGACATCTGCAAACGCTATTTCCTCTCAAGCAAGTGTGGCATTTACATTCATTTGAAGAGAGTACGATGTATAAGTGACACTTCGCAATGAATAATAGATCTTATCATGAAACATAGAAATGAGATGCGATATCGTGGTTTAAGAAGCATTAGATCTCTATTGCTTCGATACGTAGACATCTGCAAACGCTACTTCCTAGCAAGGAAGTGTCGCAATTACATTCATTTGAAGTGTATACGAGGTATACATGACACTTCGGAATGGATATTATATCTTATCATGAAACCTAGAAAAGAGATGCGATATCGCGTTTTAAGAAGCATTAGAGCACTATTGCCTCGATACGTAGACATCTGCAAACGCTATTTCCTCTCAAGCAAGTGTGGCATTTACATTCATTTGAAGTGAATGCGAGGTATAAGAGACACTTCGCAATGAATAATAGATCGCATCATGAAACATAGAAATTAGATGCGATATCGTGTTTTAAGAAGCATTTGAGCTCCATTGCGTCGATACATAGACATCTGCAAACGCTGTTTCCTAGCAAGAAAGTGTCGCATTTACATTCATTTGAAGTGTATGCGAGGTATAAGTGACAATTCGCAATGAATAATAGATCTTATCATGAAACATAGAAATGAGATGCGATATCGTGTTTTAAGAAGCTTTAGAACTCTATTGCTTCGATACGTAGACATTTGCAAACGTTATTACCTAGCAAGGAAGTGTCGCATTTACATTATTTTGAAGTGAATACGAGGTATACATGACACTTCGGAATGGATATTATATCTTATCATGAAACATAGAAATGAGATGCGATATCGCGTTTTAAGAAACATTAGAGCACTATTGCCTCGATACGTAGACATCTGCAAACGCTATGTCCTAGCAAGGAAGTGTCGCATTTACATTCATTTGAAGTGAATACGAGGTATAAGTGACACTTCGCAATGAATAATAGATCATATCATGAAACATAGAAATGAGATGCGATATCGCGCTTTGAGAAGCATTAGAACACTATTGCTACGTTACGTACACATCTGCAAACGCTATTTCCTAGCAAGGCAGAGTCGCATTTACATTCATTTGAAGTGAATACGAGGTATACATGACACTTCGGAATGGATATTATATCTTATCATGAAACATAGAAATGAGATGCGATATCGCGTTTGAAGAAGCATTAGAGCACTATTGCCTCGATACGTGGACATCTGCAAACGCTATTTCCTAGCAAGGAAGTGTCGCGTTTACATTAATTTGAAGTGAATACGAGGTATAAGTGACCCTTCGCAATGAATAATAGATCTTATCATGAAACATAGAAATGAGATGCGATATCGCGTTTTAAGAAGCATTAGAGCACTATTGCCTCGATACGTAGACATCTGCAAACGCTATTTCCTAGCAAGGAAGTGTCGCATTTACATTCATTTGATGTGAATATGAGGTATATGTGGCCCTTCGCAATGAATAATAGATCTTATCATGAAACATAGAAATGAGATGCGATATCGTGTTTTAAGAAGCATTAGATCTCTATTGCTTCGATACGTAGACATCTGCAAACGCTACTTCCTAGCAAGGAAGTGTCGCATTTACATTCATTTGATGTGAATACGAGGTATACATGACACTTCGGAATGGATATTATATCTTATCATGAAACGTAGAAATGAGATGCGATATCGCGTTTGAAGAAGCATTAGAGCACTATTGCCTCGATACGTAGACATCTGCAAATGCTATTTCCTAGCATGGAAGTGTCGCACTTACAACGTTTTGAAGTGAATACGAGGTATACATATCACTCCACAATGAATATTATATCTTATCTCGAAACATAGAAATGAAATGCAACATCTCGTTTTAAGTAGCATTAAAACTCTATTGCTACGATACGTAGACATCTGCAAATGCTATTTTCTAGCATCGAAGTGCCGCATTTACATTATTTTGAAGTGAATACGAGGTATACATAACACTCCATAATGAATAATATTTCTTATCATGAAACATAGCAGTGAGATGCGACATCTCGTTCTAAGAAGCATTAGAACTCTATTGCTACGATACGTAGACATCTGCTAACGCTATTTCCTAGCATGGAAGGGTCGCATTTACATTCTTATGAAGTGAATACGAGATATACATGACACTTCGCAATGAATATTATATCTTATCATGAAACATAGAAGTGAGATGCGATATCGCGTATTAAGAAGCATTAGATCTCTATTGCTTCGATACGTAGATATCTGCAAACGCTACATCCTAGCAAGGAAGTGTCGCATTTACATTCATTTGAAGTGAATACGAGGTATACATGACAATTCGGAATGGATATTATATCTTATCATGAAACATAGTAATGAGATGCGATATCGTGTTTTAAGAAGCATTAGATCTCCATTGCTTCGATACGTAGACATATGCAAACGCTATTTCCTAGCAAGGATGCGTCGCATTTACATTCATTTGAAGTGAATACGAGGTATACATGACACTTCGGAATGGATATTATATCTTATCATGAAACATAGTAATGAGATGCGATATCGTGTTTTAAGAAGCATTAGATCTCCATTGCTTCGATACGTAGACATATGCAAACGCCATTTCCTAGCAAGGATGCGTCGCATTTACATTCTTTTGAAGTGTATACGAGGTATACATGACACTTCGGAATGGATATTATATCTTATCATGAAACATAGAAATGAGATGCGATATCGCGTTTGAAGAAGCATTAGAGCACTATTGCCTCGATACGTAGACATCTGCAAACGCTATTTCCTAGGAAGGAAGTGTGGCATTTACATTCATTTGAAGTGAATACGAGGTATAAGTGACACTTCGCAATGAATAATAGATCTTGTTCATGAAACATAGAAATGAGATGCGACATCGTGTTTTAAAAAGCTTTAGAACTCAATTGCTTTGATACGTAGACATTTGCAAAAGCTATTACCTAGCAAGGAAGTGTCGCATTTATATTCTTTAGATGTGAATACGAGGAATACATGACACTTCGCAATGAATATTATATCTTGTTATGAAACATAGAAATGAGATGCGGTATCCCGTTTTAAGAAGTAATAGAACTCTATTGCTTCGGTACGGAGACATCTGCAAACGCTATTTCCTAGCAAGGAAGTGTCGCATTTACATTCTTTTGATGAGAATACGAGGTATACATGACACTTCGCAATAAATATTATATCTTGTTATGAAACATAGAAATGAGATGCGATAACGTGTTTTAAGAAGCATTAGATCTCTATTGCTTCGATACGTAGACATCTGCAAACGCTACTTCCTAGCAAGGAAGTGTCGCATTTACTTTCGTTTGAAGTGAATACGAGGTATACATGACACTTCGGAATGGGTATTATATCTTATCATGAAACATAGAAATGAGATGCGATATCGCGTTTGAAGAAGCATTAGAGCACTATTGCCTCGATACGTAGACATCTGCAAACGCTATTTCCTCTCAAGCAAGTGTGGCATTTACATTCATTTGAAGAGAGTACGATGTATAAGTGACACTTCGCAATGAATAATAGATCTTATCATGAAACATAGAAATGAGATGCGATATCGTGGTTTAAGAAGCATTAGATCTCTATTGCTTCGATACGTAGACATCTGCAAACGCTACTTCCTAGCAAGGAAGTGTCGCAATTACATTCATTTGAAGTGTATACGAGGTATACATGACACTTCGGAATGGATATTATATCTTATCATGAAACCTAGAAAAGAGATGCGATATCGCGTTTTAAGAAGCATTAGAGCACTATTGCCTCGATACGTAGACATCTGCAAACGCTATTTCCTCTCAAGCAAGTGTGGCATTTACATTCATTTGAAGTGAATACGAGGTATAAGAGACACTTCGCAATGAATAATAGATCGCATCATGAAACATAGAAATTAGATGCGATATCGTGTTTTAAGAAGCATTTGAGCTCCATTGCGTCGATACATAGACATCTGCAAACGCTGTTTCCTAGCAAGAAAGTGTCGCATTTACATTCATTTGAAGTGTATGCGAGGTATAAGTGACAATTCGCAATGAATAATAGATCTTATCATGAAACATAGAAATGAGATGCGATATCGTGTTTTAAGAAGCTTTAGAACTCTATTGCTTCGATACGTAGACATTTGCAAACGTTATTACCTAGCAAGGAAGTGTCGCATTTACATTATTTTGAAGTGAATACGAGGTATACATGACACTTCGGAATGGATATTATATCTTATCATGAAACATAGAAATGAGATGCGATATCGCGTTTTAAGAAACATTAGAGCACTATTGCCTCGATACGTAGACATCTGCAAACGCTATGTCCTAGCAAGGAAGTGTCGCATTTACATTCATTTGAAGTGAATACGAGGTATAAGTGACACTTCGCAATGAATAATAGATCATATCATGAAACATAGAAATGAGATGCGATATCGCGCTTTGAGAAGCATTAGAACACTATTGCTACGTTACGTACACATCTGCAAACGCTATTTCCTAGCAAGGCAGAGTCGCATTTACATTCATTTGAAGTGAATACGAGGTATACATGACACTTCGGAATGGATATTATATCTTATCATGAAACATAGAAATGAGATGCGATATCGCGTTTGAAGAAGCATTAGAGCACTATTGCCTCGATACGTGGACATCTGCAAACGCTATTTCCTAGCAAGGAAGTGTCGCGTTTACATTAATTTGAAGTGAATACGAGGTATAAGTGACCCTTCGCAATGAATAATAGATCTTATCATGAAACATAGAAATGAGATGCGATATCGCGTTTTAAGAAGCATTAGAGCACTATTGCCTCGATACGTAGACATCTGCAAACGCTATTTCCTAGCAAGGAAGTGTCGCATTTACATTCATTTGATGTGAATATGAGGTATATGTGGCCCTTCGCAATGAATAATAGATCTTATCATGAAACATAGAAATGAGATGCGATATCGTGTTTTAAGAAGCATTAGATCTCTATTGCTTCGATACGTAGACATCTGCAAACGCTACTTCCTAGCAAGGAAGTGTCGCATTTACATTCATTTGATGTGAATACGAGGTATACATGACACTTCGGAATGGATATTATATCTTATCATGAAACGTAGAAATGAGATGCGATATCGCGTTTGAAGAAGCATTAGAGCACTATTGCCTCGATACGTAGACATCTGCAAATGCTATTTCCTAGCATGGATGTGTCGCACTTACAACGTTTTGAAGTGAATACGAGGTATACATATCACTCCACAATGAATATTATATCTTATCTCGAAACATAGAAATGAAATGCAACATCTCGTTTTAAGTAGCATTAAAACTCTATTGCTACGATACGTAGACATCTGCAAATGCTATTTTCTAGCATCGAAGTGCCGCATTTACATTATTTTGAAGTGAATACGAGGTATACATAACACTCCATAATGAATAATATTTCTTATCATGAAACATAGCAGTGAGATGCGACATCTCGTTCTAAGAAGCATTAGAACTCTATTGCTACGATACGTAGACATCTGCTAACGCTATTTCCTAGCATGGAAGGGTCGCATTTACATTCTTATGAAGTGAATACGAGATATACATGACACTTCGCAATGAATATTATATCTTATCATGAAACATAGAAGTGAGATGCGATATCGCGTATTAAGAAGCATTAGAACTCTATTGCTACGATACGTAGACATCTGCAAACAATATTTCCTAGCAAGGAAATGTCGCAATTACATTCCATTGAAGTGAATAAGAGGTATACATAACATTACACAATGAATATTATATCTTATTACGAAACATAGAAATGAAATACGACATCTCGTTTTAAGAAGCATTTGTTCTCTATTGCTGTGAAACGTAGACATCTGCAAACAATATTTCCTAGCATGTGAGTTTCGCATTTACATTCTTTTGAAGTGAATACGAGGTATACATGATACTTCGCAATGAATATTATATCCTATCATGAAACATAGAAGTGAGATGCGATATCGCGTTTTAAGAAGCATTAGAACTCTATTCCTACGATACGTAGACATCTGCAAACAATATTTCCTAGCAAGGAAGTGTCGCATTTACATTCTTTTCAAGTGAATACGAGGTATACATAACACTCCACAATGAATATTATATCTTATCACGAAACATAGAAATGAAATGCGACACTCGTTTTAAGAAGCATTAGAACTCTATTGCTACGATACGTAGACATCTGCAAACGCTATTCCCTAGCATGGAAGTGTCGCATGTACATTCTTCTGAAGTGAATACGAGGTATATATAACACTCCACAATGAATATTATATCTTATCTCGAAACATAGAAATGAAATGCAGCATCTCGTTTTAAGTAGCATTAAAACTCTATTGCTACGATACGTAGACATCTGCAAATGCTATTTCCTAGCATGGAAGTGTCGCATTTACATTCTTTTGAAGTGAATACGAGGTATACATAACACTCCATAATGAATAATATTTCTTATCATGAAACAAAGCAGTGAGATGCGACATCTCGTTCTAAGAAGCATTAGAACTCTATTGCTACGATACGTAGAAATCTGCAAACGCTATTTCCTAGCATGGAAGTGTCGCATTTACATTCAATTGAAGTGAATACGTGGTATACATGGCACTTCGCAATGAATATTATATCTTATCAAGAAACATACAAGTGAGATGCGATATCGCGTTTTAGGAAGCATTAGAACTCTATTGCTACGATGCGTAGACATCTGCAAATGTTATTTCCTAGCAAGGAAGTGTCGCATTTACATTCTTTTGAAGTGAATACGAGGTATACATAACATTCCACAACGAATATTATATCTTATTACGAAACATAGAAGTGAGATGCGATATCGCGTTTTAGGAGGCATTAGAACTCTATTGCTACGATGCGTCGACATCTGCAAATGTCATTTCCTAGCAAGGAAGTGTCGCATTTACATTCTTTTGAAGTGAATACGAGGTATACATAACATTCCACAATGAATATTATATCTTATTACGAAACATAAATATGAAACACGACTTCTCATTTTAAGAAGCATTAGAACTCTATTGCAACGATACGTAGAAATCTGCAAACGCTATTTCCTAGCATGGAAGTGCCGCATTTACATTCTTTTGAAGATAATACGAGGTATACATGACACATCGCAATGAATATATTATATCTTATCATGAATCTTAGAAGTGAGATGCGATATCGCGTTTTAAGAAGCATTAGAACTCTATTGCTACGATACGTAGACATCTGGAAACGCTATTCCCTAGCATGGAAGTGTCGTATTTACATTCTTTTGAAGTGAATACGAGGTATACGTAACACTCCACAATGAATATTATATCTTATCACGAAACATAGAAATGAAATGCGACATCTCGTTTTAAGTAGCATTAGAACTCTATTGCAACGATACGTAGACATCTACAAGCGCTATTTCCTAGCACGGAAGTGTAGCATTTACATTCTTTTGAAGTGAATACGAGGTATACATAACATTACACAATGAATATTATATCTTATCATGAAACATAGGAATGAGGTGCTATATCCCGTTCTGAGAAGCATTAGAACTCTATTGCTAATATACGTAGACATCTGCATACAATATTTCCTAGCAAGGAAATGCCGCACTTACATTCCATTGAAGTGAATACGAGGTATACATAACATTACACAATGAATGTTATATCATATTAAGAAACATAGAAATGAAATACGACATCTCGTTTTAAGAAGCATTAGTACTCTATTGCTAATATACGTAGACATCTGCAAACAATATTTCCTAGCAAGGAAATGTCGCAATTACATTACATTGAAGTGAATACGAGGTATGCATAACATTACACAATGAATATTATATCTTATCTCGAAACATAGAAGTGAGATGCGATATCGCGTTTTAAGAAGCATTAGAACCCTATTGCTACGATACGTAGTCATCTGCAAACAATACTTCCTAGCAAGGAAGTGTCGCATTTACATTCTTTTCAAGTGAATACGAGGTATACATAACACTCCACAATGAATATTATATCTTATCACGAAACATAGAAATGAAATGCGACATCTCGTTTTAAGAAGCATTAGAACTCTGTTGCTACGATACGTAGACATCTACAAACGCTATTTCCTAGCATGGAAGTGTCGCATTTACATTCACTTGAAGTGAATACGAGGTATACATGGCACTTCGCAATGAATATTATATCTTATCATGAAACATAGAAGTGAGATGCGATATCGCGTTTTAGGAAGCATTAGAACTCTACTGCTACGATGCGTAGACATCTGCAAATGTCATTTCCTAGCAAGGAAGTGTCGCATTTACATTCTTTTGAAGTGAATACGAGGTATACATAACATTCCACAATGAATATTGTATCTTATTACGAAACATAGATATGAAATACGACTTCTCATTTTAAGAAGCATTAGAACTCTATTGCTACGATACGTAGACATCTGCAAACGCTATTTCCTAGCATGGATGTGCCGCATTTACATTCTTTTGAAGATAATACGAGGTATACATGACACATCGCAATGAATATATTATATCTTATCATGAAACTTAGAAGTGAGATGCGATATCCCGTTTTAAGAAGCATTAGAACTCTATTGCTACGATACGTAGACATCTGGAGACGCTATTCCCTAGCATGGAAGTGTCGTATTTACATTCATTTGAAGTGAATACGAGATATACATGACACATCGCAATGGATACTATATCTTATCATGAAACATAGAAGTGAGATGCGATATCGCGTTTTAGGAAGCATTAGAACTCTATTGCTACGATATGTAAACATCTGCAAACGCTACTTCCTAGCATGGAAGTGTCGCACTTACATTCTTTTGAAGTGAATACGAGTTATACATGACACTTCGCAATGAATATTATATCCTATCATGAAACATAGGAATGAGGTGCTATATCCCGTTCTGAGAAGCATTAGATCTCTATTGCTAATATACGTAGACATCTGCATACAACATTTCCTAGCAAGGAAATGTCGCACTTACATTCCATTAAAGTGAATACGAGGTATACATAACATTACACAATGAATATTGTATCTTATCACGAAACATAGAAATGAAATGCGACATCTCGTTTTAAGAAGCATTAGTACTCTATTGCTACGATACGTAGACATCTGCAAACGCTATTTCCTGGCATGTAAAAGTCGCATTTACATTCCTCTGAAGTGAAAACGAGGTGTACATGACACTTCGCAATGAATATTATATCTTATCATGAAACATAGAAGTGAGATGCGATATCGCGTTTTAAGAAGCATTAGAACTCTATTGCTACGATACGTAGACATCTGCAATCGCTATTTCCTAGCATGGATGTGTCGCATTTACATTCATTTGAAGTGAATACGAGGTATACATAACACTTCGCAATGAATATTATATCTTATCTCGACACATAGAAGTGAGATGCGATATCGCGATTTAAGGAGCACTAGAACTCTATTGCTACGATGCGTAGATATCTGCAAATGTTATTTCCTAGCAAGGAAATGTCGCACTTACATTCCATTAAAGTGAATACGAGGTATACATAACATTACACAATGAATATTGTATCTTATCACGATACATAGAAATGAAATGCGACATCTCGTTTTAAGTAGCATTTAAACTCTATTGCTACGATACGTAGACATCTGCAAACGCTATTTCCTAGCATGGAAGTGTCGCATTTACATTCTTTTGTAGTGAGTACGAAGTATACATGACACTTCGCAATGAATATTATATCTTATCATGAAACATAGAAGTGAGATGCGATATCGCGTTTTAGGAAGCATTAGAACTCTATTGCTACGATACGTAGACATCTGCAAACGCTATTTCCTAGCATGGAAGTGTCGCATTTACATTCATTTGAAGTGAATACGAGGTATACATGACACTTCGCAATGAATATTATATATTATCATGAAACATATGAATGAGGTGCTAGATCGCGTTTTGAGAAGCATTAGAACTCTATTGCTAATATACGTAGACATCTGCAAACGCTATTTCCTAGCATGGAAGTTTCGCATTTACATTCTTTTGAAGTGAATACGAGATGTACATGACACTTCGCAATGAATATTATATCTTATCATGATACATAGGAATGAGTTGCGATATCGCGTTTTAAGAAGCATTAGAGCTCTATTGCTACGATACTTAGACATCTGCAAACCATATTTCCTAGCAAGAAAGTGTCGCATTTACATTCTTTTGAAGTGAATACGAGGTTTACATGACATTACGCAATGAATATTATACCTTATCACGAAACATAGAAATCAGATGCGATATCGTGATTTAAGAAGCACTAGAACTCCATTGCTACGATACGTAGACATCTGCAAACAATATTTCCTAGCAAGGAAGTGTCGCACTTACATCCTTTTGAAGTGAATACGAGGTATACATAACACTCCACACTGAATATTACATCTTATTACGAAACATAGAAATGAAATGCGACATCTCGTTTTAAGAAGAATTAGAACTTTATTGCTAATATACGTAGACATCTGCAAACGCTATTTCCTAGCACGGATGTGTGGCACTTACATCGTTTTGAAGTGAATACGAGGTATACATAACACTCCACAATTAATATTATATCTGATTACGAAACATAGAAATGAAATGCGACATCTAGTTTTAAGAAGAATTAGAACTTTATTGCTAATATACGTAGACATCTGCAAACGTTATTTCCTAGCAAGGAAGTGTCGCATTTACATACTTTTGAAGTGAATACAAGATATACATGACACTTCGCAATGAGTATTGTATCTTATCATGAAACATAGGAATGAGATGCGATATCGCGTTTTGAGAAGCATTAGAACTCTATTGCTACGATACGTAGACATCTGCAAACGCTATTTCCTAGCATGGAAGTTTCGCGTTTACATTCTTTTGAAGTGAATACGAGATATACATGACACTTCGCAATGAGTATTTTATCTTATCATGAAACATAGGAATGAGATGCGATTTCGCGTTTTGAGAAGCATTAGAACTCTATTGCTACGATACGTAGACATCTGCAAACGCTATTTCCTAGCATGGAAGTTTCGCATTTACATTCTTTTGAAGTGAATACGAGATATATATGACACTTCGCAATGAATATTATATCTTATCATGAAACATAGGAATGAGTTGCGATATCGCGTTTTGAGAAGCATTAGAACACAATTGCTTCGATACGTAGACATCTGCAAGCATTACTTCCTAGCTGGGAAAGTGCCGCTTTTACATTCTTCTGAAGTGAATATCGAGATATACATGACACTTCGCAATGAATATTATATCTTATCATGAGACATAGAAGTGAGATGCGATATGGCGTTTTAAGAAGCATTAGAACTCCATTGCTACGATACGTAGACATCTGCAAACGCTACTTCCTAGCATGGAAGTTTAGCATTTACATTCTTTTGAAGTGAAAACGAGATGTACATGACACTTCGCAATGAATATTATATCTTATCATGAAACATAGGAATGAGTTGCGATATCGCGTTTTGAGAAGCATTAGAACACAATTGCTTCGATACGTAGACATCTGCAAGCATTACTTCCTAGCTGGGAAAGTGCCGCTTTTACATTCTTCTGAAGTGAATATCGAGATATACATGACACTTCGCAATGAATATTATATCTTATCATGAGACATAGAAGTGAGATGCGATATGGCGTTTTAAGAAGCATTAGAACTCTATTGCTACGATACGTAGACATCTGCAAACGCTATTTCCAAGGAAGGAAGTGTCGCATTTACATTCATATGATGTGCACACGTGGAATACATAAAGCTTCGCAATGAATATTATATGTTATCATGAAACATAGAAATGTGATGCGATATCGCGTTTTAAAAAGCATTAGAACTCTATTGCATCGGTACGTAGACATCTGCAAACGCTATTTCCTAGGAAGGAAGTATCGCATTTACATTCATTTGAAGTGTAGGCGAGATATACATATCACTGCACAATGAATATTATATCTTATCATGAAACATAGAAATGAGATGCGATATCGCGTTTTAAGAAACATTAGAACTCTGTTGCTTCCATACGTAGACATCTGGAAACGTAATTTCCTAGAAAGAAAGTGTCGCATTTACATTCTCTTGAGAGGAATACGATGTATACATGACACTTCGCAATCAATATTATATCTTATGATGAAACATTGAAATGAGATGCGATATGGCGATTCAAGAAGCATTAGAACTCTATTTCTTCGATACGTAGATATCTGCACCTTATTTCCTAGCAAGGAAGTGTCGCATTTACATTCTTTTGAAGTGAATTCGAGGTGTCACGTCCGGCGAAACTATTTTCCGTTGCTCCGGAGGCTTTGCGACACGAGCCTATATTTCTGTAATTCGGTCCGCGGGAACGCGTTAAGACCGGGTCCGACAATTTCGGCTGACGCGACACTAGCGAAAACGCTCGCGATAATAAGGGAATGACCCTACCTTTCGATGACTTCTCTCTCGATTTGTACGTAGAAACGTCGTGGAGGATTGTTCGCTGGGATCGTAGCGGATTTCGTTCTGTTGGCTGCTACGGAAATCTCGATCAGTAGCCAGCGAAGACAAGGATGGCGGTCGGAATTCAGCGATGATGCTGAATGTGGCAGAATCGGCGTGATGCGTCGTGGTGTCTGGATCGGAAGCGTCGACTGTCGCTTCGAAAAGCGGCGTCTGGACTGGTGCGAAGGCAGGTCGCTGGTATACGAGGACTCTCGGAACACCCTACAAATATTCACGCACAAGTGATCGTATGAAATGCTTCCTACTCGCACGTCGTGTTCTTCGCAAACCGGAAGCACGATTCATTCACCAGGTTTTTCTGTACTTTCGACTAAGATCTGAAGGATAAGCGGCGGTCTCAACGTCACAAAGCCGATTTCTATACACCTTCAATTTGACGAAGAGCAACGCCAGTTGCATGGAAGAACCCGTGGAAGAATTTGTAGTTAAATGTAATGTTAAAAGTAGAACTAGAATTGTTAACACTTGATAAAATTAATGGATGTGGAAATAGTAGACTTGGTAAAAGAACTTGTACTTGGATATAGTAAAAGTAAAAATAAAATATATTCTAGGTTTAAAGTATACAAGAACTGGACCTTCTCGGTTCGCGGGGCTCTACGGTCGCGGAGGCTCGCGGTAGGGAGATCGCGGTCCCGCGAGTGGGGGACTCGCATCTCGAGGCGGAGAGCGCGCGGTCCAGCGAGTGGGGACTCGCGGCTCGTGATGGGGCTAGCGGCGCATGCCGCTGGCTGGACGCATCTTACTTAGTGAAACTTAGATCTAGGAATTCTTATATATGCGTCATGATATGGTATGTATGTCCTAGCTTAGAAGTAATATATAGGTTCTAGCAGATCCTGTTCCCGGAATTGGAAAAGACCCCATTCAGGTGATGGGCTGCGGCTACGTCTTCCTGCAGGACGGAATCCTCGGTGCGAGGGAGATAGGGCTGCCGGTCCATGGTGCGGGCGAGACAGGTATACTCGGTGCTGCGAGTGAGACACTGGTGCCCGGTACGAGCGAGACAGGTATACTCGGCGGTGCGAGTGAGGCAGCGGAACTCGGTGTGAGTGAGCGCGTGCAGGTATGCGCGCGCGAACTCTTCCAGTTGCTGGTTCTGAAGGCGAGTTTGGCTGGTTGCATGCGTCCAGGAGTTGATGCTGGGGGGTGCGAGGAGGTTAGTTTCTAGGAAATTACGATCCCAGATATATCTGTATCGAAGCTATAGAGTACTAATGCCCCTTAAAACGCCATATCGCATCTCATTTCTATGTTTCGTGATAAGATATAATATTCATTGTGCAGTGTTATGTATACCTCGAATTCACATCAAATGAATGTAATTGCGACAGATACTTGCTAGGAAGTAGAGTTTGCAGATGTCTACGTATCGAAGCAATAGATTTCTAATGCTTCTTAAATCGCGATATCGCATCTCATTTCTATGTTTCATGATAATATATAATATTCATTGTGGAGTGTTATGTATACGTCGTATTCACTTCAAAAGAATGTAAGTGCGACACTGCCTTGCTTGGAAATAGCGTTTGCTGATGTCTACGTATCGAAGCAATAGAGTTCTAATGATTCTTAAATCGCCATATTGCATCTCATTCCTATGTTTCATGACAAGATATAATATTTAATGTGCAGTGTTATGTACTCCTTGTATTCACTTCAAAAGAAAGTGAATGCGACAATACCTTGCTAGGAAATAGCGTTTGCAGATGTCTCCGTATCGAAGAAATAGTGTTCTAATGCTTCTTAAATCGCGATATCGTTTCTCATTTCTATGATTCATGATAATATATAATATTCATTGCGAAGTGTCACGTATACCTCGCATACACTTAAAATGAATGCAAATGCGACACTTCCTTGCTAGGAAATAGCGTTGGCAGATGTCTACGTATCGAAGCAATAGAGTTCTAATGCTTCTCAAAACGCGGTATCGCATCTCATTCCTATGTTTCATGATAAGATATAATATTCATTGTGCAGTGTTACGTATACCTCGTATTCACTTGAAAAGAATGTAAATGCGACACTTCCTTCCTAGGAAGTAGCGTTTGCAGATGTCTACGTATCGAAGCAATAGAGTTCTAGTGCATCTTAAATCGTCATATCGCATCTCATTTCAATGTTTCATGATAAGATATAATATTAATTGCGATGTGTCATGTATACCTCGTATTCCTTTCAAAAGAATGTAAATGCGACACTTCCTTGCTAGGAAATAGCGTTGGCAGATGTCTACGTATCGAAGCAATAGAGTTCTAATGCTTCTTAAATCGTCATATCGCATCTCATTTCTATGTTTCATGATAAGATATAATATTCATTGTGAAGTGTCATGTATACCTCGTATTCCTTTCAAAAGAATGTAAATACGACACTTCCTTGCTAGGAAATAGCGTTGGCAGATGTCTACGTATCGTAGCAATAGAATTCTAATGCTTCTTAAATCGTCATATCGCATCTCATATCTACGTTTCTTGATATGATACAATATTCATTGCGAAGTGTCATGTATACCTCGTATTCTTTTCAAAAGAATGTAAATGCGACACTTCCTTGCTAGGAAGTAGCGTTTGGAGATGTCTACGTATCGAAGGAATAGGGATCTAAGGCTTCTTAAATCGCCATATGGCTTCCCATTTCTATGTTTTATGATAAGATATAATATTCATTGCGATGTGTCATGTATACCTCGTGTTCCTTTCAAAAGAATGTAAATGCGACACTTCCTTGCTAGGATGTAGCGTTTGCAGATGTCTACGTTTCGAAGCAATAGAGTTCTAATGCTTCTTAAATCGCGATATCGCATCTCATTTCTATGTTTCATGATAAGATATAATATTCATTGTGCAGTGTTATGTATACCTCGCATTCACTTCAAAGGAAAGTAAATGCTACAATTCCTTGCTAGGAAATAGCGTTTGCAGATGCCTACGTATCGTAGCATTAGTGCTCTAATGCTTCTCAAAACGCGATATCGTTTCTCAATTCTATGATTCATGATAATATTTAATATTCATTGCTAAGTGTCATGTATACCTCGCACACACTTCAAACGAATGTAAATGCGACACTTCCTTGCTAGGAAATAGCGTTTGCAGATGCCTACGTATCGTAGAATTACAGTTCTAATGCTTCTCAAATCCGGATACCGCTACTCATTTCTATGTTTCATGATAAGGTATAATATTCATTGTGCAGTGTTATGTATACCTCGTATTCACATGAAAAGAATGTAAATGCGACACTTACTTGCTAGGAAATAGCGTTGGCAGATGTCTACGTATCGAAGCAATAGAGTTCTAATGCTACTCAAAACGCGATTTCGCATCTCATTCCTATGTTTCATGATAAGATATAATATTTAATGTGCAGTGTTATGTACTCCTCGTATTCACTTCAAAAGAAAGTGAATGCGACAATACCTTGGTAGGAAATAGCGTTTGCAGACGTCTCCGTATCGAAGAAATAGTGTTCTAATGCTTCTTAAATCACGATATCGCATCTCATTTCTATGTTTCGTGATAAGATATAATATTCATTGCGAAGTGTCACGTATACCTCGCATACACTTAAAATGAATGTAAATACGACACTTCCTTCCTAGGAAATAGCGTTGGCAGATGTCTACGTATCGAAGCAATAGAGTTCTAATGCTTCTTAAATCGCGATATCGCGTCTCATTTCTATGTTTCGTGATAAGATATAATATTCATTGCGAAGTGTCATGTATACCTCGTATTCCTTTCAAAAGAATGTAAATGCGACACTTCCTTCCTAGGAAATAGCGTTTGCAGATGTCAACGTGTCGAAGCAATAGATTTCTAATGCTTCCTATATCGAGATATCGCATCTCATTTCTATGTTGCATGATAAGATATAATATTCATTGTGCAGTGTTATGTATACCTCGTATTCCTTTCAAAAGAATGTAAATGCGACACATCCTTGCTAGGAAATGGCGTTGGCAGATGTCTACGTATCGAAGCAATAGAGTTCTAATGCTTCTTAAATCGTCATATCGCATCTCATATCTACGTTTCTTGATAAGATACAATATTCATTGCGAAGTGTCATGTATACCTCGTATTCTTCTCAAAAGAATGTAAATGCAACACTTCCTTGCTAGGATGTAGCGTTTGCAGATGTCTACGTTTCGAAGCAATAGAGTTCTAATGCTTCTTAAATCGCGATATCGCATCTCATTTCTATGTTTCATGATAAGATATAATATTCATTGTGCAGTGTTATGTATACCTCGCATTCACTTCAAAGGAAAGTAAATGCTACAATTCCTTGCTAGGAAATAGGTGTTTGCAGATGCCTACGTATCGTAGCATTAGTGCTCTAATGCTTCTCAAAACGCGATATCGTTTCTCAATTCTATGATTCATGATAATATTTAATATTCATTGCTAAGTGTCATGTATACCTCGCACACACTTCAAACGAATGTAAATGCGACACTTCCTTGCTAGGAAATAGCGTTTGCAGATGCCTACGTATCGTAGAATTGCAGTTCTAATGCTTCTCAAATCCGGATACTGCTACTCATTTCTATGTTTCATGATAAGATATAACACTCATTGTGCAGTGTTATGTATACCTCGTATTCACATGAAAAGAATGTAAATGCGACACTTACTTGCTAGGAAGTAGCGTTTGCAGATGCCTACGTGTCGTAGCATTAGTGCTCTAATGCTTCTCAAAAGGCGATATCGTTTTTCCCTTCTATGTTTCATGATAATAAATAATATTCATTGCTTAGTGTCATGTGTACCTCGCATACACTTCAAATGAATGTAAGTGCGACACTTCCTTGCTAGGAAATAGCGTTTGCAGATGTCTACGTATCGAAGCAATAGAGTTCCAATGCTTCTTAAATCGCGATATCGCAACTCATTTCTATGTTTCATGGTAAGATATATTATTCATTGTGCAGTGTTATGTATACCTCGTATTCACCTCAAAAGAATGTAAATGCGACACTTCCTTGCTAGGAAATAGCGTTTGCAGATGTATACTTATCGAAGCAACAGACTTCTAATGCTTCATAAATCGCCATATCGCATCTCATTTCTATGTTTTATGATAAGATATAATATTAATTGTCCATTGTTATGTACATCTCGCCTACTCTTCAAATGAATGCAAATGCGACACTTCCACGCTAGGAAGTAGCGTTTGCAGATGGCTACGTATCGAAGCAATAGTGTTCTAATGCTTCTTAAATCGCCATATCGCATCTCATATCTATATTTCATTATCAGATATAATATTCATTGTGCAGTGTTATGTATACCTCGTATTCCTTTCAAAAGAATGTAAATACGACACTTCCTTGCTAGGAAATAGCGTTGGCAGATGTCTACGTATCGAAGCAATAGAGTTCTAGTGCTTCTCAAAACGCGATATCGCATCTCGTTTCTATATTTCGTGACAGGATATAATATTCATTGCGAAATGTCACTTATACCTCGCATACACTTCAAATGGATATAATTGCGACACTTCCTTCCTAGGAAATAGCGTTTGCAGGTGTCTATGTATCATGGCAGTAGAGTTCTAACGCTTCTTCAAACGCGAGATCGCAACTCATTTCTATGTTTCATGATAAGATATAATATTCATTGCGAAGTGTCATGTATACCTCGTATTCACTTCAACAGAATGTAAATGCGACACTTCCATGTTAGGAATTAGCGTTTGAAGATGTCTCGGTATCGAAGCAATAGTGTTCTAATGCTTCTCAAAACGCGATGTCGCATCTCATTCCTGTGTTTCATGATTACATATAATATTCATTGTGCAGTGTTATGTATACCTCGTATTCATATCAAAAGAATGTAAATGCGACACTTCCTTGCTAGGAATTAGCGTTTGCAGATGTCTCCGTATCGAAGCAATAGATTTCTAATGCTTCTTAAATCGTCATATCGCATCTCATTTCTATGATTCATGTATAAGATATAATATTCATTGCGAAGTGTCACTTATACGTCGTATTCCTTTCAAAAGAATGTAAATGCGACACTTCCTTGCTAGGAAATAGCGTTGGCATATGTCTACGTATCGAAGCAATAGAGTTCTAATGCTTCTCAAAACGCGATATCGTTTCTCATTTCTATGCTTCATGGTAATATATAATATTCATTGCTTAGTGTCATGTATACCTCGCATACACTTCAAATGAATGTAAATGCGACTCTTCCTTGCTAGTAAATAGCGTTTGCAGATGTCTACGTATCGAAGCAATAGAGTTCCAATGCTTCTTAAATCGCGATATCGCAACTCATTTCTATGTTTCATGGTAAGATATATTATTCATTGTGCAGTGTTATGTATACCTCGTATTCACCTCAAAAGAATGTAAATGCGACACTTCCTTGCTAGGAAATAGCGTTTGCAGATGTATACTTATCGAAGCAACAGACTTCTAATGCTTCATAAATCGCCATATCGCATCTCATTTCTATGTTTTATGATAAGATATAATATTAATTGTCCATTGTTATGTACATCTCGCCTACTCTTCAAATGAATGCAAATGCGACACTTCCACGCTAGGAAGTAGCGTTTGCAGATGGCTACGTATCGAAGCAATAGTGTTCTAATGCTTCTTAAATCGCCATATCGCATCTCATTTCTATGTTTCATTATCAGATATAATATTCATTGTGCAGTGTTATGTATACCTCGTATTCACCTCAAAAGAATGTAAATGCGACACTTCCTTGCTAGGAAATAGCGTTTGCAGATGTATACCTATCGAAGCAATAGTGTTCTAATGCTTCTTAAATCGCCATATCGCATCTCATTTCTATGCTTCATGATAGATATAATATTCATTGTGCAGTGCTATGTACACCTCGCATACACTTCAAATGAATGTAAATGCGACACTTCCTTGCTAGGAAATAGCTTTGGTAGATGTCTACGTATCGAAGCAATAGGTTTCTATAGCTTGCTAATTCTCGATATCGCATCTCATATCTATGTTTCATGATAATATATAATATTCATTGCGAAGAGTCATGTATATATCGTATTCACCTCAAAAGAATGTAAATGCGACACTTCCTTGCTAGGAATTAGCGTTTGCAGATGTATATGTATCAAAGCAATAGAGTTCCAATGCTTCTTAAATCGTCATATCGCATCTCATTTCTATGTTTCACGGTAAGATATAATATTCATTGCGAAGTGTCATGTATACCTCGTATTCCTTTCAAAAGAATGTAAATGCGACACTTCCTTGCTAGGAAGTAGCGCTTGCAGATGTTTACGTATCGAAGCAATAGGGATCTAATGCTTCGTAAACCGCCATATCGCTTCTCATTTCTATGTTTCATGATAAGATATAATATTCATTGCGAAGAGTCATGTATATATCGTATTCACCTCAAAAGAATGCAAATGCGACACTTCCTTGCTAGGAAGTAGCGTTTGCAGATGTCTACGTATCGAAGAAATAGAGTTCTAATGCTTCTTAAATCGTCATATCGCATCTCATTTCTATGTTTCATGATAAGATATAATATTCATTGTGAAGTGTCATGTATACCTCGTATTCCTTTCAAAAGAATGTAAATACGACACTTCCTTGCTAGGAAATAGCGTTGGCAGATGTCTACGTATCGAAGCAATAGAGTTCTAGTGCTTCTCAAAACGCGATATCGCATCTCGTTTCTATATTTCGTGACAGGATATAATATTCATTGCGAAATGTCACTTATTCCTCGCATACACTTCAAATGAATATAATTGCGACACTTCCTTCCTAGGAAATAGCGTTTGCAGGTGTCTATGTATCATGGCAGTAGAGTTCTAACGCTTCTTCAAACGCGAGATCGCAACTCATTTCTATGTTTCATGATAAGATATAATATTCATTGCGAAGTGTCATGTATACCTCGTATTCACTTCATCAGAATGTAAATGCGACACTTCCATGTTAGGAATTAGCGTTTGAAGATGTCTCGGTATCGAAGCAATAGTGTTCTAATGCTTCTCAAAACGCGATGTCGCATCTCATTCCTGTGTTTCATGATTACATATAATATTCATTGTGCAGTGTTATGTATACCTCGTATTCATATCAAAAGAATGTAAATGCGACACTTCCTTGCTAGGAATTAGCGTTTGCAGATGTCTCCGTATCGAAGCAATAGATTTCTAATGCTTCTTAAATCGTCATATCGCATCTCATTTCTATGATTCATGTATAAGATATAATATTCATTGCGAAGTGTCACGTATACGTCGTATTCCTTTCAAAAGAATGTAAATGCGACACTTCCTTGCTAGGAAATAGCGTTGGCATATGTCTACGTATCGAAGCAATAGAGTTCTAATGCTTCTCAAAACGCGATATCGTTTCTCATTTCTATGCTTCATGGTAATATATAATATTCATTGCTTAGTGTCATGTATACCTCGCATACACTTCAAATGAATGTAAATGCGACTCTTCCTTGCTGGTAAATAGCGTTTGCAGATGACTACGTATCGAAGCAATAGAGTTCTAATGATTCTTATATCGCGATATCGCATCTCATTTCTATGGTTCATGATCAGATATAATATTCATTGTGCAGTGTTATGTATACCTCGTATTCATCTCAAAAGAATGTAAATGCGACACTTCCTTGCTAGGAATTAGCGTTTGCAGATGTATATGTATCGAAGCAATAGAGTTCCAATGCTTCTAAAATCGTCATATCCCATCTCATTTCTATGTTTCACGGTAAGATATAATATTCATTGCGAAGTGTCATGTATACCTCGTATTCCTTTCAAAAGAATGTAAATGCGACACGTCCTTGCTAGGAAGTAGCGCTTGCAGATGTTTACGTATCGAAGAAATAGTGTTCTAATGCTTCTTAATTCGCGATATCGCATCTCATTTTTATGTTTCAGGATAATATGTAATATTCATTGCGAAGTGTCATGTATACCTCGCATGCACTTAAAATGAATGTAAATGCGACACTTCCTTCCTAGGAAGTAGCGTTTGCAGATGTCTACGTATCGAAGAAATAGAGTTCTAACGCTTCTTATATCGTCATATCGCATCTCATTTCTATGTTTCATGATAAGATATAATATTCATTGCTATGTGTCATGTATACCTCGTATTCCTTTCAAAAGAATGTAATTGCGAAACTTCCTTGCTAGGAAATAGCGTTGGATGATGTCTACGTATCAAAGCAGTAGAGTTCTAATGCTTCTTGTAATGCGATATCGCTACTCATTACTATGCTTCATGATAATATATAATATTCATTGTGGCTTGTTATGTATACCTTGTGTTCACTTCAAAAGAATGTAAATGCGGCACTTCCTTGCTAGGAAATAGCGTTTGCTGATGTCTACGTATCGAAGCAATAGTTTTCTAATGCTTCTTAAATCGTCATATCGCATCTCATTTCTATGCTTCATGATGGGATATAATATTCAATGCGAAGTGTCATGTATACCTCGTATTCCTTTCAATAGAATGTAAATCCGACACTTCCTGGCTAGGAAATAGCGTTTGCATATGCCTACGTATCGTAGCATTAGTGCTCTAATGCTTCTCAAAACGCGATATCGTTTCTCATTTCTATGTTTCATGATAATATATAATATTCATTGTGGAGTGTTATGTATACCTCGTACTCACATCAAAAGAATGTAAATGCGACACTGCCTTGCTTGGAAATAGCGTTTGAATATGTCTACGTATCGAAGCAATAGAGTTCTAATGCTTCTTAAATCGCCATATTGCATCTCATTTCTATGTTCCATGACGAGATATAATATTCATTGTGGAGTGTTATGTATACCTCGTATTCCTTTCAAAAGAATGTAAATGCGACACTTCCTTGCTAGGAAGTAGCGTTTGCAGATGTCTACGTATCGAAGCAATAGGGATCTAATGCTTCTTAAATCGCCATATCGCTTCTCATTTCTATGTTCCTAGATAATATATAATATTCACTGCGAAGTGTCATGGATACCTCGTATTCCTTTCAAAAGAATGTAATTGCGACACTACCTTGCTAGGAAATAGCGTTTGCAGAAGTCTACGTATCGAAGCAATAGTGTTCTAATGCTTCTTAAATCGCGCTACCGCATCTCATTTCTATGTTTCGTGATAAGATATAATATTCATTGCGAAGTGTCATGTATACCTTGTGTTCCTTTCAAAAGAATGTAAATGCGACACTTCCTTGCTAGGAAATAGCGTTGGCAGATGTCTATGTATCGAAGCAATAGAGTTCTAATGCTCCTTAAAACGCGATATCGCATCTCACTTCTATGTTTCTTGATAATATATAATATTCACTGCTTAGTGTCATGTATACCTCGCATACGCTTCAAATGAATGTAAATGCGACACTTCCTTGCCTGTAAATAGCGTTTGCAGATGACTACGTATCGAAGCAATAGAGTTCTAATGATTCTTATATCGCGATATCGCATCTCATTTCTATGTTTCATGATAAGATATAATATTCATTGCGAAGTGTCATGTATACCTCGTATTCCTTTCAAAAGAATGTAAATGCGTCACTTCCTTGCTAGGAAGTAGCGCTTGCAGATGTTTACGTATCGAAGCAATGGGGATCTAATGCTTCGTAAACCGCCATATCGCTTCCCATTTCTATGTTTCATGATAAGATATAATTTTCATTGCGAAGTGTTATGTATACCTCGTATTCACTTCAGAAGAATGTAAATGCGACACTTCCTTGCTAGGAAATAGCGTTTGCAGATGTCTACGTTTCGTGGCATTAGAGTTCTGATGCTTCTCAAAACGCGATATCGATTCCCATTTCTATTTTTCATGATAATATATAATATTCATTGCGAAGTGTCACGTATACCTCGCATACGCTTAAAATGAATGTACATGCGACAATACCTTGATAGGAAATAGCGTTTGCAGATGTCTACGTATCGAAGCAATAGAGTTCTAATGCTTCTTAAATCGTCATATCGCATCTCATTTCTATGTTTCATGATAAGATATAATATTCATTGCGAAGTGTCACGTATACCTCGCATACACTTAAAATGAATGTAAATACGACACTTCCTTCCTAGGAAATAGCGTTGGCAGATGTCTACGTATCGAAGCAATAGAATTCTAATGCTTCTTAAATCGCGATATCGCATCCCATTTCTACGTTTCGTGATAAGATATAATATTCATTGCGAAGTGTCATGTATACCTCGTATTCCTTTCAAAAGAATGTAAATGCGACACTTCCTTCCTAGGAAATAGCGTTTGCAGATGTCTACGTGTCGAAGCAATAGAGTTCTAATGCTTCCTAAATCGCGATATCGCATCTCATTTCTATGTTGCATGATAAGATATAATATTCATTGTGCAGTGTTATGTATACCTCGTATTCCTTTCAAAAGAATGTAAATGCGACACTACCTTGCTAGGAAATAGCGTTGGCAGATGTCTACGTATCGAAGCAATAGAGTTCTAATGCTTCTTAAATCGTCATATCGCATCTCATATCTACGTTTCTTCATAAGATACAATATTCATTGCGAAGTGTCATGTATACCTCGTATTCATTTCAAAAGAATGTAAATGCGACACTTCCTTGCTAGGAAGTAGCGTTTGGAGATGTCTACGTATCGAAGGAATAGGGATCTAAGGCTTCTTAAATCGCCATATGGCTTCCCATTTCTATGTTTTATGATAAGATATAATATTCATTGCGATGTGTCATGTATACCTCGTGTTCCTTTCAAAAGAATGTAAATGCGACACTTCCTTGCTAGGATGTAGCGTTTGCAGATGTCTACGTTTCGAAGCAATAGAGTTCTAATGCTTCTTAAATCGCGATATCGCATCTCATTTCTATGTTTCATGATAAGATATAATATTCATTGTGCAGTGTTATGTATACCTCGTATTCACATGAAAAAGAATGTAAATGCGACACTTACTTGCTAGGAAGTAGCGTTTGCAGATGCCTACGTATCGTAGCATTAGTGCTCTAATGCTTCTCAAAAGGCGATATCGTTTTTCCCTTCTATGTTTCGTGATAATAAATAATATTCATTGCTTAGTGTCATGTGTACCTCGCATACACTTCAAATGAATGTAAGTGCGACACTTCCCTGCTAGGAAATAGTGTTTGCAGATGTCTACGTATCGAAGCAATAGAGTTCCAATGCTTCTTAAATCGCGATATCGCATCTCATTTCTATGTTTCATGGTAAGATATAATATTCATTGTGCAGTGTTATGTATACCTCGTATTCACCTCAAAAGAATGTAAATGCGACACTTCCTTGCTAGGAAATAGCGTTTGCAGATGTATACCTATCGAAGCAATAGTGTTCTAATGCTTCTTAAATCGCCATATCGCATCTCATTTCTATGCTTCATGATAGATATAATATTCATTGTGCAGTGCAATGTACACCTCGCATACACTTCAAATGAATGTAAATGCGACACTTCCTTGCTAGGAAATAGCGTTGGTAGATGTCTACGTATCGAAGCAATAGGATTCTAAAGCTTGCTAATTCTCGATGTCGCATCTCAAATCTATGTTTCATGATAATATATAATATTCATTGCGAAGAGTCATGTATATATCGTATTCACCTCAAAAGAATGTAAATGCGACACTTCCTTGCTAGGAATTAGCGTTTGCAGATGTATATGTATCAAAGCAATAGAGTTGCAATGCTTCTTAAATCGTCATATCGCATCTCATTTCTATGTTTCACGGTAAGATATAATATTCATTGCGAAGTGTCATGTATACCTCGTATTCCTTTCAAAAGAATGTAAATGCGACATTTCCTTGCTAGGAAGTAGCGCTTGCAGATGTTTTACGTATCGAAGCAATAGTGATCTAATGCTTCGTAAACCGCCATATCGCTTCTCATTTCTATGTTTCATGATAAGATATAATATTCATTGCGAAGTGTTATGTATACCTCGTATTCACTTCAAAAGAATGTAAATGCGACACTTCCTTGCTAGGAAGCAGCGCTTGCAGATGTCTACGTATCGTAGCATTAGTGTTATAATGCTTCTCAAAACGCGATATCGCATCTCATATCTATGTTTCATGTTAATATATAATATTCATTGCCAAGTTTAATGTACACCTCGCATACAATTCAAACGAATGTGAATGCGACAGTTCCTTGCTAGGAAATATTGTTTGCAGATGTCTACGTATCGAAGCAATTGTGTTCCTAGTGCTTCTCAAAACGCGATGTCGCATCTCATTCCTGTGTTTCATGATTACATATAATATTCATTGTGCAGTGTTATGTATACCTCGTATTCACATCAGAAGAATGTAAATGTGACACTTCCTTCCTAGGAAATAGCGTTTGTACGTGTCTACGTATCATAGCAATAGGGTTCTAACGCTTGTTAAATCGCGATATCGCATCTCATTTCTATGTTTCATGATAAGATATAATATTCATTGTGCAGTGTTATGTATACCTCGTATTCATATCAAAAGAATGTAAATGCGACACTTCCTTGTTAGGAAATAGCGTATGCAGATGTCTACGTATCGAAGCAATAGATTTCTAATGCTTCTTAAATCGTCATATCGCATCTCATTTCTATGTTTCATTATAAGATATAATATTCATTGCGAAGTGTTATATATACCTCGCATTCCTTTGAAAAGAATGTAAATGCGACACTTCCTTGCTAGGAAGTAGCGCTTGCAGATGTCTACGTGTCGAAGCAATAGAGTTCTAATGCTTCCTAAATCGCGATATCGCATCTCATTTCTATGTTGCATGATAAGATATAATATTCATTGTGCAGTGTTATGTATACCTCGTATTCCTTTCAAAAGAATGTAAATGCGACACTACCTTGCTAGGAAATAGCGTTGGCAGATGTCTACGTATCGAAGCAATAGAGTTCTAATGCTTCTTAAATCGTCATATCGCATCTCATATCTACGTTTCTTGATAAGATACAATATTCATTGCGAAGTGTCATGTATACCTCGTATTCTTTTCAAAAGAATGTAAATGCGACACTTCCTTGCTAGGAAGTAGCGTTTGGAGATGTCCTACGTATCGAAGGAATAGGGATCTAAGGCTTCTTAAATCGCCATATGGCTTCCCATTTCTATGTTTTATGATAAGATATAATATTCATTGCGATGTGTCATGTATACCTCGTGTTCCTTTCAAAAGAATGTAAATGCGACACTTCCTTGCTAGGATGTAGCGTTTGCAGATGTCTACGTTTCGAAGCAATAGAGTTCTAATGCTTCTTAAATCGCGATATCGCATCTCATTTCTGTGTTTCATGATAAGATATAATATTCATTGTGCAGTGTTATGTATACATCGTATTCACATGAAAAGAATGTAAATGCGACACTTACTTGCTAGGAAGTAGCGTTTGCAGATGCCTACGTATCGTAGCATTAGTGCTCTAATGCTTCTCAAAAGGCGATATCGTTTTTCCCTTCTATGTTTCGTGATAATAAATAATATTCATTGCTTAGTGTCATGTGTACCTCGCATACACTTCAAATGAATGTAAGTGCGACACTTCCTTGCTAGGAAATAGTGTTTGCAGATGTCTACGTATCGAAGCAATAGAGTTCCAATGCTTCTTAAATCGCGATATCGCATCTCATTTCTATGTTTCATGGTAAGATATAATATTCATTGTGCAGTGTTATGTATACCTCGTATTCACCTCAAAAGAATGTAAATGCGACACTTCCTTGCTAGGAAATAGCGTTGGTAGATGTCTACGTATCGAAGCAATAGGCTTCTAAAGCTTGCTAATTCTCGATGTCGCATCTCAAATCTATGTTTCATGATAATATATAATATTCATTGCGAAGAGTCATGTATATATCGTATTCACCTCAAAAGAATGTAAATGCGACACTTCCTTGCTAGGAATTAGCGTTTGCAGATGTATATGTATCAAAGCAATAGAGTTGCAATGCTTCTTAAATCGTCATATCGCATCTCATTTCTATGTTTCACGGTAAGATATAATATTCATTGCGAAGTGTCATGTATACCTCGTATTCCTTTCAAAAGAATGTAAATGCGACATTTCCTTGCTAGGAAGTAGCGCTTGCAGATGTTTACGTATCGAAGCAATAGTGATCTAATGCTTCGTAAACCGCCATATCGCTTCTCATTTCTATGTTTCATGATAAGATATAATATTCATTGCGAAGTGTTATGTATACCTCGTATTCACTTCAAAAGAATGTAAATGCGACACTTCCTTGCTAGGAAGCAGCGCTTGCAGATGTCTACGTATCGTAGCATTAGTGTTATAATGCTTCTCAAAACGCGATATCGCATCTCATATCTATGTTTCATGTTAATATATAATATTCATTGCCAAGTTTAATGTACACCTCGCATACAATTCAAACGAATGTGAATGCGACATTTCCTTGCTAGGAAGTAGCGCTTGCAGATGTTTACGTATCGAAGCAATAGTGATCTAATGCTTCGTAAACCGCCATATCGCTTCTCATTTCTATGTTTCATGATAAGATATAATATTCATTGCGAAGTGTTATGTATACCTCGTATTCACATCAGAAGAATGTAAATGTGACACTTCCTTCCTAGGAAATAGCGTTTGTACGTGTCTACGTATCATAGCAATAGGGTTCTAACGCTTGTTAAATCGCGATATCGCATCTCATTTCTATGTTTCATGATAAGATATAATATTCATTGTGCAGTGTTATGTATACCTCGTATTCATATCAAAAGAATGTAAATGCGACACTTCCTTGTTAGGAAGTAGCGCTTGCAGATGTCTACGTATCGTAGCATTAGTGTTATAATGCTTCTCAAAACGCGATATTGCTACTCATTTCTATGTTTCATGATAAGATATAATATTCATTGTGTAGTGTTATGTATACCTCGAATTCACTTCAATAGAATGTAAATGTTACAATTCCTTGCTAGGAAATAGCGTTTGCAGATGTCTACGTATCGAAGCAATAGGTTTCTAAAGCTTGATAATTCTCGATATCGCGTCTCATATCTATGTTTCATGATAATATATAATATTCATTGCGAAGTGTCATGTATACCTCGTATTCTTTTCAAAAGAATGTAAGTGCGACACTTCCTTGCTAGGAAGTAGCGTTTGCAGATGTCTCCGTATCGAAGCAATAGATTTCTAATGCTTCTTAAATCGTCATATCGCATCTCATTTCTATGATTCATGATAAGATATAATATTCATTGCGAAGTGTCACGTATACCTCGCATACACTTCAAATGAATGTAAATGCGACTCTTCCTTGCTAGTAAACAGCGTTTGCAGATGTCTACGTATCGAAGCAATAGAGTTCTAACGCTTCTTAAATCGTCATATCGCATCTCATTTCTATCTTTCATTATAAGATATAATATTCATTGCGAAGTGTCATGTATACCTCGTATTCCTTTCAAAAGAATGTAAATGCGACACTTCCTTGCTAGGAAGTAACGCTTGCAGATGTGTACGTATCATAGCATTAGTGTTATAATGCTTTTCAAAACGCGATATCGCTACTCATTTCTATGTTTCATGATAAGATATAATATTCATTGTGCAGTGTTATGTATACCTCGAATTCACTTCAATAGAATGTAAATGCTACAATTCCTTGCTAGGAAATAGCGTTTGCAGATGTCTACGTATCGAAGCAATAGGTTTCTAAAGCTTGCTAATTCTCGATATCGCATCTCATATCTATGTTTCATGATAATATATAATATTCATTGCGAAGTGTCATGTATATCTCGTCTATACTTCAAATGGATGTAAATGCGACACTTTCTTGCTAGGAAGTAGCGTTTGCAGATGTCTACGTATCGAAGCAATAGTGTTCTAATGCTTCTTAAATCTCGATATCGCATCTCATTTCTATGTTTCATGATAAGATATAATATTCATTGCGAAGTGTCATGTTTACCTCGTATTCACTTCAAATGAATGTAAATGCGACACTTCCTTGCTAGGAAGTAGCGTTTGCAGATGTCTACGTATCGGAGCAATTGTTTTCTAATGTTTGTTAAATCGTCATATCGCATCTCATATCTACTTTTCTTGATAAGATATAATATTCATTGCGAAGTGTCATGTATACCTCGTATTCCTTTCAGAAGAATGTAAGTGCGACACTTCCTTGCTAGGAAGTTGCGTTTGCAGACGTCTACGTATCGAAGCAATAGATTTCTAATGCTTCTTAAACCGTCATATCGCATCTCATTTCTATGTTTCATGATAAGATATAATATTCATTGCGAAGTGTCATGTATACCTCGTATTCTTTTCAAAAGAATGTAAGTGCGACACTTCCTTGCTAGGAAGTAGCGTTTGCAGATGTCTACGTATCGAAGCAATAGATTTCTAATGCTTCTTAAATCGTCATATCGCATCTCATTTCCATGTTTCATTATAAGATATAATATTCATTGCGAAGTGTTATGTATACCTCGTATTCCTTTCAAAAGAATGTAAATGCGACACTTCCTTGCTAGGAAGTAGCGCTTGCAGATGTCTACGTATCGTAGCATTAGTGTTATAACGCTTCTCAAAACGCGATATCGCTACTCATTTCTATGTTTCATGATAAGATATAATATTCATTGTGCAGTGTTATGTATACCCCGAATTCACTTCAACAGAATGTAAATGCTACAATTCCTTGCTAGGAAATAGCGTTTGCAGATGTCTACCAATCGAAGCAATAGGGTTCTAATGCTTCATATATCGCGATATCGCATCTCATTTTTATGTTTCCTGATAAGATATAATATTCATTGTGCAGTGTTATGTATACCTTGTATTCACTTCTAAAGAATGAAAATGCGACACTTCTTTGCTAGGAAATATTGTTTCCAGATGGCTACGTATCGAAGCAATAGATTTCAAATGCTTCTTGAATCGCAATATCGCATCTCATTTCTACGTTTCATGATAAGATATAATATTCATTGTGCAGTGTTATGAATACCTCGTATTCACTTCAAAAGAATGTAAATGCGACACTTCCTTTTTAGGAAATAGAATTTGCAGATGTCTACGTTTCGTAGCATTAGGGTTCTAATGCTTCTCAAAACGCGATATGGATTCTCATTTCTTTGTTTCATGATAATATATAATATTCATTGCGAAGTGTCATGTATACCTCGCATACACTTAAAATGAATGTAAATGCGACACTTCCCTGCTAGGATGTAACGTTTGCAGATGTCTACGTGTCGAACCGATAGACATCTAATGCTTCATAAATCGCCATATCGCATCTCATTCCTATGTTTCATAATAAGATACAATATTCAATGCGAAGTGTCATGTATACCTCGTATTCACTTCAAAGGAATGTAAGTGCGACACTTCCATGCTAGGACATGTCGTTTGCAGATGTCTACGTATCGTAGCAATAGATTTCTAATGCTTCTTAAATTGCGATATCGCTCCTAATTTCTACGTTTCATGATAAGATATAGTATTCATTGCGAAGTGTTATATATACCTCGTAATCACTTCAAAAGAATGTAAATGCGACACTTCCTTGCTAGGAAATGTCGTTTGCAGATGTCCACGTATCGTAGCAATAGAGTTCTAATGCTTCCTAAATCGCGATATCGCTCCTAATTTCTATGTTTCATGATAAGATATAATATTCATTGCGAAGTGTCATGTATACCTCGTATTCACTTCAAAAGAATGTAAATGCCACACTTCCTTGCTTGGAATTACCGTTCGCAGATGTTTACGTATCGTAGAAATAGAGTTCTAATGCTTCTTAAAACGCGATATCGCATCTCATTTCTATGTTTCATAATAAGACACAATTTTCAATGCGAAGTGTCATGTATACCTCGTATTCACTTCAAAAGAATGTAAATGTGACACTTCCATGCTAGGAAATGCCGTTTGCAGATGCCTACGTATCGTAGCAAAGGATATCTAATGCTTCTCAAAACTCGACATCGCATCTCACTTCTATGTTTCGTGATAAGATATAATATTCATTGCGAAATGTCACTTATACCTCGCATACACTTCAAAAGAATGTAAATACGACACTTCCTTCCTAGGAAATAGCGTTTGCAGATGTCTAAGTATCGAAGCAATAGAGTTCTAATGCTTCTTCTAACGGGATATCGCATCTCTTTTCTATTTTTCATGATAAGATATGATATTCATTGCGCAGTGTCATGTATACCTTGTATTCACTTAAAAAGAATGTAATTGCGACACTTTCATGCTAGGAAATGGTGGTTGCAGATGTCTCCGTATCGAAGCAATAGACTTCTAATGCTTCTTAAATCGCGATATCGCATCTCATTTCTATGTTTCGTGATAAGATATATTATTCATTGCGAAGTGTCATGTATACCTCGTATTCACTTCAAATGAATGCAAATGCGACACTTCCTTGCTAGGAAATAGTGTTTCCAGGTATCAACGTACCGTAGCTATAGAGCTCTAAAGCTTCTTAAAACAACATATCGCATCTCATTTCTATGTTTCATGATAGGATATAGTATTCATTGCGAAGTGTCATGTATACCTCGTAATCACTTCAAAAGAATGTAAATGCGACACTTCCTTGCAAGGAAATGTCGTTTGCAGATGTCTACGTATCGTAGCAATAGAGTTCCAATGCTTCTCAAAACGCGATATAGCTACTCATTACTATGTTTCATGATAAGATATAATATTCATATCGAAGTGTCATGTATACCTCGTATTCACTTCAAAAGAATGTAAATGCGACACTTCCATGCTAGGAAATATCGTTTGCAGATGCCTACATATCGTAGGAATAGAGTTCTAATGCTTCTTAAAACGCGATATCGCATCACATTTCTATGTTTCATGATAAGATATAATATTCATTGCGAATTGTGATGTATACCTCGCATACACTTCAATAGAATGTAAATGCGACAGTTCCTTGCTAGGAAATAGTGTTTGCAGATATCTACGTATCGAAGCAATAGACTTCTAATGCTTCTTAAATCGCGATATCGCATCTCATTTCTATGTTTCGTGATAAGATATATTATTCATTGCGAAGTGCCATGTATACCTCGCATACACTTCATTTGAATGTACATGCGACACTTCGTTGCTAGGAAATAGCGTTTGCAGATGTCTACATATCGAAGCATTAGTTTTCTAATGCTTCTTAAATCGTCATATCGCATCTCATATCTACGTTTCATGATAGGATATAATATTCATTGCGAAGTGTCATGTATTCCTCGTATTCCCTTCAAAAGAATGTAAATGCGACACTTCCTTGTTAGGAAGTAGCGTTTGCAGATGTCTACGTATCGAAGCAATAGACATCTAATGCTTCAGTAATCGCCATATCGCATCTCATTTCAATGTTACATGATAATATATAATATTCATTGCGATGTGGCATGTATACCTCGTATTCACTTCAAAAGAATGTAAACGCGACACTTCCTTGCCAGGAAATAGCGTTTGCAGATATCTACGTATCGTAGCATTAGAGTTCTAATGCTTCTCAAAACGCGATATAGCTACTCATTACTATGTTTCATGATAAGATATAATATTCATATCGAAGTGTCATGTATACCTCGTATTCACTTCAAAAGAATGTAAATGCGACACTTCCATGCTAGGAAATAGCGTTTGCAGATGCCTACGTATCGTAAGAATAGATTTCTAATGCTCCTTAAAACGCGATATCGCATCTCATTTCTATGTTTCATGATAAGATATAATATTCATTGCGAATTGTGATGTATACCTCGCATACACTTCAATTGAATGTAAATGCGACCGTTCCTTGCTAGGAAATAGCGTTTGCTGATGGCTACGTATCCAATCAATAGAGTTCTAATGCTTCTTAAAATGGGATATCACATCTCATTTCCATTTTTCATGATAAGATATAATATTCATTGTGCAGTGTTATGAATATCTCGTATTCACTTCAAAAGAATGTAAATGCGACACTTCCTTGCTAGAAACAGAATTTGCAGATGTCTACGTTTCGTGGCATTAGGGTTCTAATGCTTCCCAAAACGCGATATGGCTTCTCATTTCTTTGTTTCATGATAATATATAATCCCCATTGTGGAGTGTTATGCATACCTTGTATTCACCTCAAAAGAATGTAAACGCGACACTTCCTTGCCAGGAAATAGCGTTTGCAGATATCTACGTATCGTAGCATTAGAGTTCTAATGCTTCTCAAAACGCGATATCGCTTCTCATTTCTATGTTTCATGATAATTTATAATATTCATTGCGAAATGTTATGTACACCTCGCATACAATTCAAAGGAATTTAAATGAGACACTTCCTTGCTAGGAAATAGCGTTTGCAGGTGTCCACGTATCGTAGCAACAGTTTTCTAATGCTTCTCAAAACGCGATATAGCATCTCATTTCTATGTCTCATTATGAGATATAATATTCATTGTGCAGTGTTATGTATACCTCGTATTCACTTGAAAAGAATGTAAATGAGACACTTCCTTCCTAGGAAATAGCGTTTGAAGATGTCAACGTATCGTAGCAATAGAGTTCTAATGCTTCCTAAAACGAGATGTCGCATCTCATTTCTATGTTTCATAATAAGATATAATATTCATTGCCAAGTGTCATGTATACCTCGCGTACACTTCCAAAGAATGTAAATGCGACACTTCCATGCTAGGAAATAGCGTTTGCAGATGTCTACATATAGTAGCAATAGAGTTCTAATGCTTTTTAAAAGGCAATAACGCATCTCACCTCTATGTTTCATGATAAGATATAATCTTCATTGCGAAGTGTCACTTATACCTCGCATACACTTGAATTGAATGTAAATGCGACACTTCCATGGTAGGAAATAGCGTTTGCAAATGTCTACGTATCGTAGCAATAGATTTCTATTGCTTTTCAAAACGCCATATCGCATCTCATTTCTATGTTTCATGATAAGATATATATTCATTGCGAAGTGTCATGTATACCTCGTATTCACTTCAAAAGAACGTAAGAGCGACACTTCCTTCCTAGGAAATAGCGTTTGCAGAAATCTGCGTATCGTAGCAATAGAGTTCAAACGCATCTTAAAATGCGATATCGCATCTCAATTCTATGTTTCATGATATGATACAATATTCATTGCGAAGTGTCACTTATTCCTCGCGTGCACTTTAAATGACTGTAAATGCGACACTTCCTTGCTAGGAAATAACGCTTCCAGAAGTCTACGTATCGTAGCAATAGAGTTCTAATGCTTCTTAAAACGAGATAGCGCATCTCATTTCTATGTTTCATTATAAGATATAATATTCATTGTGGAGTGTTATGTATACCTCGTATTCACCTCAAAATAATATAAATGCGTCACTTTCTTGCTGGGAAATACACGTTTGCAGAAGTCTACGTATCGTAGCAATAGGGATCTAATGCTTCTCAAGACGCGATATCGCATCTCATTTCTATGTTTCATGATAAGATGTAATATACATTGTGGAGTGTTATGTATAAGTCGTATTCGTCTGAAAAGAATGTAAATGCGACACTTCCTTCCTAGGAAATTACGTTACCAGATGTCTACGTACCGAAGCAATAGATTTCTAGTGCTTCTTAAAACGCGAAATCACACATAATTTCTATGTTTCATGATAAGATATAATAGTCATTGTGAAGTGTCATGTATACCTCGTATTGACTTCAGAAGACTGTCAATGCGGCACTTCCTTGCTAGGAAGTAGCGTTGGCAGATGACTACGTATCGAAGCAATAGAGTTCTAATGCATCTTAAAACACGATATCGCATCTCAATCCTATGTCTCATGAAAAGATATAATATTCATTGTGGAGTGTTATGAATACCTCGTATTCACTTCAAATGAATGTAAATGCGACACTTCCTTGCTTGGAAATAGCGTTTGCAGATGTCTGCGTATCGAGGCAATAGTATTCTAATGCTTCTTAAATCGTCATATCGCATCACATTTCTATGTCTCATGATAACATATAATACTCATTGTGAAGTGTTATGTATACCTCGTATTCACTTCAAAAGAATGTAAATGTGACACTTCCTTGCTAGGAAGTAGCGTTTGCAGATGTCTACGTATCGAAGCAATAGGGATCTAATTCTTCTTAAATCTTCATATTGCTTCTCATTTCTATGTTTCATGGCAATATATAATATTCACTGCGAAGTGTCATGTATACCTCGCATACACTTCAAATGAATGTAAATGCGACACTTCCTTGCTAGGTGTCATGTCACGAGGGTGGAAAATTTCCGCTTTACTCGGAGACGACACGCAGCCAATTCGCGGAAACGGCTCGCTTAATTGCGACTAATGCCGGGTTCTTTCCGTGGGACAACGAACGCTTTTAGGAACACGCTAACGCTGTAAATGTGGAAAAATCCTACCTTTGCCGTCTTGATAGCGAACAAATCAATATTCTTTCTTGAGATATCTCTGCTTCCGTGGATCGTAGTCTGGTATCGATGCTGCGTAAGGACTGTGAGGCTAAATGGCCAAAGGGATGAGCGCCCAGCGTTGCTGGGATTCAGCAATATTCGGCTTCCCTGGATCGGATAAGGTTGTCGGCGTGGATCGTTGAGAAGCCACGAGGACGGTGGCGGATGCACTGATCGACGGTAAGGCTTTGGTGCCCACGTATTCACGTACGAGACGGCGTAGGAAGTTCTTCCTTCCAGCACGTCGAGCCTTTCGCTTCGAATGACTGCACATTCGCGTCTAATTTCAGCAGACTAGATACGACTCGGGTAAGCGGCGGTCCGCTCTAGCCTGTCGGTCCAGAGAGTGAAATGTCGGCGTTATCTGCACGCAGTCTCACGTATGGGTCAGCGAAGTTAAGCGGCGGTCCGCTCTAACCAGCTGATTACCAATGATCGACTAACGATTGGATTGAATGTAAAATATCCACGCGTTGGCTCGTGGAAGAACTCGCAGGATAAGAATGAAGTTAATGGAAATTTTCAATAACTGAACTAGTAGTTAGGAGGTAAAATCAAAGTATATTCTAAGTTAATCCTAAGCTTACACTGTACTTTCCCTAAGACTAAGTTAAAATTAGACTTAATTGTTTCAAATTGGAATTAGAACTAGACTCGATGATTGGAATTGAACTTGAATTTAGAATAGAATTACGAACACCTCTGACTAAGGTGGATAATAGCCCGTAGGCATTAGAGCTGTCTAATGAAGAAAGCTTGGAACGAGGCTCGGAGAAGACTGACTCTCCGATCGCGGGTCCGCGACCTCCTTAGGTCGCGTGACGCGCGAGTCTCTGGAGCCCGGAGTGAGGTGGCCGCTCGGCCCGCGCAGTGGGGCGGCCGGTCGGAGTGGGGCGCGGCTCGCGTTACGCGTGAGCCGCACGCGTCGGACGCCCGCTCGAGCGTATCGCAACCTATAATTATAGATATTTACGTTGATCTTAGGAGCTATGTGTGTGTTGTCTGCGTATGTACAATGTATGTTTCGGGTACTTAGATCTAGAGTACGATTTACGAATATATACTTTGGAAATAGGAATAACGCTGTAATGGTGTAGGTGATTCGCTGCTGTGCCCAGTGGTCCAGTCGTCTGGTTGGATGCTGTATCTTTCCTGGCTTTGGAAATGCTGCACGTTGTCACACGGTCGATCGGTTGAACTCCAAGGTCTTCGTACCTTGATAGCAGCCTTGGCTCGGCGGACGTGGTGTATGTTTGGTTGTGGTGGCGCTCGTCCCGTGTGCTTAGGTGCAGCTGACGGTGAGTACGTCGCTGCCGGATGCTGTGGGAGGCGCTGGGGGATGGAAGGCAGTACGCGAGACGTTACACTATACGTAGACATCTGCAATCGCTATTTCGTATCAAGAAAGTGTCGCATTTACATTCATTGTAAGTGTATGTGAGGTATACATAACACATCGCAATGAATATTACATCTTATCATGAAACATAGAAATGAGATGCGATATCCTGTTTTATGAAGCATTAGAACACTATTGCTTCGATACGTAGACATCTGTAAACGCTACTTCCTAGCAAGGCAGTGTCGCATTTACATTCGTTTGAAGTGAATACGAGGTATACATGACACTTCGCAATGATATTATATCTTGTCATGAAACATAGAAATGAAATGCGATATCGCGTTTTGAGAAGCATTGGAACTCTTCTGCTACGATACGTAGACTTCGGCAAACGCAATTTCCCAGCAAGGAAGTGTCGCATTTACATTCTTTTGAAGTGAATACGAGGTGTACATATCACTTCTCAATGAATATTACATCCTATCATGAAACATTGAAATGAGATGCGATATCGCGATTTAAGAAGCTTTAGAACTCAATTGCTTCGATACGTAGATATCTGCAAACACTATTTCCTAGCAAGGAACTGTCGCATTCACATTCATTTGAAGTGTATGCGAGGTATACATGACACTTCGCAATGAAAATTATATATTATCATGAAACATAGGTATGAGGTGCGATGTCGCGTATTAGCAAGCTTTAGAAATCTATTGCTTCGATACGTAGACACCTGCAAACGCTATTACCTAGCAAGGAAGTGTCGCATTTACATTCTTTTGAAGTGAATACGAGGTATACATGACACTTCGCAATGATTATTATATCTTATCATGAAACATAGAAATATATGCGACATGTCGTTCTAATAAGCATTAGAACACTATTGTTTCGATACGCTGACATCTGGAACCGCTATTTCCTCGCAAGGAAGTGTCGCATTTACATTCTTTTGTAGTGAATACGAGGTATACTTGACACTTCGCACTGAATATTATATCTTATCACGAGACATAGAAATGAAATGCGACATCTCGTTTTAAGAAGCATTAGGACTCTACTGCTACGATACATAGACATCTGCAAACGATATTTCCTAGCAAGGAAGTGTCGCATTTACATTCTTTTGAGGTGAATACGAGGTATACATAACACTGCACATTGAATATTATATCTTATCATGAAACATAGAAATGAGATGCGATATCGCGATTTAAGAGGCTTTAGAACTCTTTTGCATCGATACGTGATATCTGCAAACGCTATATCCTAGCAAGGAACTGTCGCATTTACATTCGTTTGAAGTTTATGCGAGGTATACATGACACTTCGCAATGAATATTATATCTTATCATGAAACGTAGAAATGAGATGCGATATCGCGAATTAGCAAGCATTAGAACTCTATTGCTTCGATACGTAGACATCTGCAAACGCTACTTCCTCGCAAGGAAGTGTCGCATTTACATTCTTTTGTATGGATACGAGGTATACATGACACTTCGCAATGAATATTATATCTTATCATGAAACATAGAAATGAGATGCAATATGACGATTTAAGAAGCATTTGAGCTCTATTGCTTCGATACGTAGACATCTGCAAACGCTATATCCTAGCAAGGAATTGCCGCATTTACATTCATTTGAAGTGTATGCGACGTATACATAACAGTTGGCAATGAATATTATATATTATCATGAAACATAGAAATGAGATGCGGTATCGCGTATTAGCGAGCTTTAGAACTCTATTGCTTCGATTCGTAGACATCTGCAAACGCTATTTCCTGGCAAGGAAGTGTCGCATTTACATACTTTTGAAGTGTATGCAAGGTATACATGACACTTCACGGTGAATATTATATATTATTATGAAACATAGAAATGAGAAACAATATGACGATTTGAGAGGCATTTGAACTCTATTGCTTCGATACGTAGACATCTGCAAACGCTACTTCCTCGCAAGGAAGTGTCGCATTTACATTCTTTTGAATGGATACGAGGTATACATGACACTTCGCAGTGAATATTATATATTATTATGAAACATAGAAATGAGAAGCAATATGACGATTTAAGAAGCATTTGAACTCTATTGCTTCGATACGTAGACATCTGCAAACGCTATTTCCTAGCAAGGAAGTGCCGCATTTACATTCATTTTAAGTGTATGCGAGGTATACATGACACTTCGCAATGAATATTATATATTATCATGAAACATAGAAATGAGATGCGATATCGCGAATTAGCAAGCTTTAGAACTCTATTGCTTCGATTCGCAGACATCTGCAAACGCTATTTCCTAGCAAGGAAGTGTCGCATTTACATTCATTTGATGTACAGACGAGATGTACATAACACTGCAAAACGAATATTATATCTTATCATGAAACATAGAAATGAGATGCGATATGGCGATTTAAGAAGATTAGAAATCTATTGCATCGATACGTAGACATCTGCAAACGCTACTTCCTAGCAAGGAAGTGTCGCATTTACATTCTTTAGAAAGGAATACGAGGTATACATAACACTTCGCAATGAATATTATATCTTATCATGAAACGTAGATATGAGATGCGATATGGCGATATAAGGAGCATTAGGAAACCATTGCTTCGATATGTAGACATCTGCAAACGCTGTTTCCAAGCAAGGAAGTGTCGCATTTACATACTTTTGAAGTGAATACGAGGTATTCATAACACTGCACAATGAATATTGTGTCTTATCATGAAACATAGAAATGAGATGCGATATCGCGATCTGAGAAGCTTTAGAACTCTATTGCTTCGATACGTAGAAATCTGCAAACACTATTTCCTAGCAAGGAACTGTCGCATTCACATTCATTTGAAGTGTATGCGAGGTATACATAACGCTGCACAGTGAATATTATATCTTATCATGAAACATAGAAATGAGATACGATATGGCGATTTAAGAAGCATTAGAACTCCATTGCTTCGATACGAGGACATCTGCAAACGCTCCTCTCTAGCAAGGAAGTGTCGCATTTACATTCTTTTGAAAGGAATACGAGCTATACATGACACTTCGCAATGAATGTTATATCAACTCATGAAACATAGAAATGAGATGCGATATGGCGATTTATGAAGCATTAGATCCCTATTGCTTGGACACGCAGACATCTGCAAACGCTACTTCCTAGCAAGGAAGTGTCGCATTTACATTCACTTGAAGTGTATGCGAGGTATACATGACACTGCACAATGAATATTATATCTTATCATGACACATAGAAATGAGATGCGATATCGCGAATCAACAAGTTTAGAACTCTATTGCCTCGATACGTAGACAGCTGCAAACGCTATTTCCCAGCAAGGAAGTGTCGCATTTACATTCTGTTGAGATGAATACGAGGTATACATAGCACTGCACAATGAATACTATATCTTATCATGAAACATAGAAATGAGATGCGATATCGCGATTCAAAAAGCGTTAGAACTCTAATGCCACGATACGTAGACTCCTACAAACGCTATTTCCTAGCAAGGAAGTGTCGCATTTACATTCTTCTGATGTGAATACGAGGTATACATAATACTGCACAGTGAATATTATATGTAATCATGAAACACAGAAATGAGATGCGATATCGCGATTTAAGAAGCATTAGAACACTATTGCTTCGATACGTAGACATCTGCAAACCAGATTTCCTAGCAAGGATGTGTCGCATTTACATTCTTTTGAAAGGAATACGAGATATACATGACACTTCGCAATGAATATTATATCAACTCATGAAACATAGAAATGAGATGCGATATCGCGAATTAGCAAGCTTTAGAACCCTATTGCTTCGATACGTAGACATCTGCAAGCGCTATTTCCCGGCAATTAAGTGTCGCGTTTACATTCTTATGAAGTAAATACGAGGTATACATAACACTCCACAATAAATATTATATCTTATCATGAAACATAGAAATGAGATGCAATTTGGCGATTTATGAAGCATTTGAACTCTATTGCTTCGATACGTAAGCATCTGCAAGCGCTATTTCCAAGCAAGGAAGTGTCGCATCTACATTCTTTTGAAGTGAATACGAGGTATACATAACACTCCACAATGAATACTACATATTTTAATGAAACATAGTAATGAGATGCGATATCGCGATTTAAGAAGCATTAGAATTCTATTGCTACGATACGTAGACATCTGCAAACGCCATTTCCTAGGAAGGAAGTGTCGCATTTTCATTCCTTTGAAGGAAATACGATGTATACATGACAGTTCGCAATGAATATTGTATTTTATCATTAAACATGGAAATGAGATGCGATATCTCATTTTAAGAAGCATTAGATCTCTATTGCTTGGATACATAGACATCTGCCAACGCTATTTCCTAGCAAGGAAATGTCGCATTTACATTATATTGAAGTGTATGCGAGGTATACATGACACATCGCAAAGAATATTATATCTTACCTTGATACATAGAAATGAGATGCGACATCGCGAATTAGCAAGCTTTAGAACTCTATTGCTTCGATTCGCAGACATCTGCAAACGCTATTTCCTAGCAAGGAAGTGTCGCATTTACATTCATTTGAAGTGTATGCGAGGTATACATGACACTCCGCAGTGAATATTATATATTATCATGAAACATAGAAATGAGAAGCGATATGGCGATTTAAGAATCTTTGGAACTCTATTGCTTCGATACGTAGACATCTGCAAACTCTATTTCCAAGCAAGGAAGTGTCGCATTTACATTCATTTGAAGTGTATGCGAGGTATACATGACACTTCGCAATGAATATTATATGTTATCATGAAACGTAGAAGAGAGAAGCGATATCGCGTTTTGAGAAGCATTAGAACTCTAATGCCACGATACGTAGATATCTGCAAACGCCATTTCCTAGCAACGAAGTGTCGCATTTACATTCTTTTGAAAGGAATACCAGGTAAGCATGACACTTCCCAATGAATATTATATCTTATCATTAAACATAGAAATGAGATGCGATATCATGTTTTACGAAGATTTAGAACTCTATTGCTTCGATACGTAGACATCTGCAAACGCTATTTCCAAGCAAGGAAGTGTCCCATTTATATTCTTTTGAAGTGGATACGAGTTATATTTAACACTCCACAATGAATATTATATATTATCATGAAACATAGCATTGAGTAGCGATATCGCGTTTTGAGAAACATTAGAACTCTAATGCTACGATACGTAGACATCTGCAAATGCTATTTCCTGGCAAGGAAGTGTCGCGTTTACATTCTTTTGAGTGAATACGAGGTATACATAACACTGCGCAATGAATATTATATCTTATCACGAAACATAGAAATGAGATGCGATATCGCGATTTAAGAAGCTTTAGAACTCTATTGCTTCGACACTAGATATCTACAAACACTATTTCCTAGCAAGGAACTGTCGCATTCACATTCATTTGAAGTGTATGCGAGGTATACATGACATTTCGCAATGAATATTATATATTATCATGAAACATAGATATGAGATGCGATATCGCGGTTTAAGAAGCTTTAGAACTCTACTGCTTCGATACGTAGACATCTGCAAATGCTATTTCCTGGCAGGGAAGTGTCGCGTTTACATTCTTTTGAAGTGAATACGAGGTATACATAACACTCCACAATGAATATTATAGATTATCATGAAACATAGAAATGAGATGCGATATCGCGATTTAAGAAGCATTAGAACACTATTGCTTCGATACGTCGATATCTGCAAACGCTATTTCCTAGCAAGGAAGTGTCGCATTTACATTCATTTGAAGTGTATGCGAGGTATACATGACACTTCGCAGTGAATATTATATATTGCCATGAAACATAGAAATGAGAAGCGATATGGCGATTTAAGAAGCATTAGATCCCTATTGCTTCGATACGTAGACATCTGCAAACGCTACTTCTTAGCAAGGAAGTATCGCATTTATATTCTTTTGAAAGGATACGAGGTATACATGGCACTTCGCAATGAATATTATATCTTACCATGAAACATAGAAATGAGATGCGGTATGGCGATTTAAGAAGCATTAGAAATCTATTGCTTCGATACGTAGACATCTGCAAACGCTATTTCCAAGCAAGGAAGTGTCGCATTTACATTCTTTTGAAGTGAATACGAGGTATACAACACACTCCACAATGAATATTATACATTATCATGAAACATAGTAATGAGTAGCGATATCGCGTATTGAGAAGCATTAGAACTCTAATGCCACGATACGAAGACGTCTGCAAACGCTATTTCCTAGCAAGGAAGTGTCGCATTTACATCCATTTGAAGTATAGACGAGATATACATAACACTGCACAATGAATATTATATCTTATCATGAAACATAGAAATGAGATGCGATATGACGATTTAAGAAGCATTAGAAATCTATTGCTTCGTAACGTAGACATCTGCAAACGCTACTTCCTACCAAGGAGGTGTCGCATTTACATTCTTTCGAAAGGAATACGAGGTATACATGGCGCTTCGCAATGAATATTATATATTGTCATCAAACATAGGTATGAGATGCGATTTCGCGAATTAGCAAGCTTTAGAAACCTATTGCTTCGATACGGAGACATCTGCAAACGCTATTTCCTAGCAAGGAAATGTCGCATTTACATTCTTCTGAAGTGAATACGAGGTATACATAACACTCCACAATGAATATTATATATTATCATGAAACATGGTAATGAGTAACGTTATCGCGTTTTGAGAAGCATTAGAACTCTAATGGTACGATACGTAGACATCTGCAAACGCTATTTCCTGGCAACGAAGTGTCGCATTTACATTCTTTTGAAGTGAATACGAGGTATACCTAACACTCCACAATGAATATTATATATTATCATGAAACATGGTAATGGGTAGCGTTATCGCGTTTTGAGAAGCATTAGAACTCTAATGGTACGATACGAAGACGTCTGCAAACGCTATTTCCTAGCAAGGAAGTGTCGCATTTACATCCATTTGAAGTATAGACGAGATATACATAACACTGCACAATGAATATTATATCTTATCATGAAGCATAGAAATGGGATGCGATGTGGCGATTTAAGAAGCATTAGAACTCTAATGGTACGATACGTAGACATATGCAAACGGTATTTCCTAGCAAGGAAGTGTCGCATTTACATTCTTTTGAGGTGAATACGAGATATACATAACACTGCACAATGAATATTATATCTTATCATGAAACATAGAAATGAGATGCGATATGGCGATTTAAGAAGCATTAGAAATCTATTTGTTCGATACGTAGACATCTGCAAACGCTACTTCCTAGCAAGGATGTGTCGCATTTACATTCTTTTGAAGGGAATACGAGGTATACGTGACACTTCGCAATGACTATTATATCTTATCAGGAAACGTAGATATGAGATGCGATATGACGATTTAAGAAGCATTAGAACTCTATTGCTTCGATACGTAGACATCTGCAAACGCTATTTCCTAGCAAGGAAGTGTCGCATTTACATTCTTTTGAGGTGAATACGAGGTATACATAACACTGCACAATGAATATTATATCTTATCATGAAACATAGAAATGAGATGCGATATGGCGATTTATGAAGCATTAGATGTCTATTGCTTCGATACGTAGACATCTGCAAACGCTATTTCCTAGTGTAACGTCTCATGTACTGCCTTCCATCCCCCAGCGCCTCCCACAGCATCCGGCAGCGACGTACTCACCGTCAGCTGCACCTAAGCACACGGGACGAGCGCCACCACAACCAAACATACACCACGTCCGCCGAGCCAAGGCTGCTGTCAAGGTACGAAGACTTAGGAGTTCGACCGATCGACCGTGTGACAACGTGCAGCATTTCCAAAGCCAGGAAAGATGCAGCATCCAACCAGACGACTGGTCCACTGGGCACAGCAGCGAATCACCTACACCATTATAGCGTTATTCCTATTTCCAAAGTATATATTCGTAAATCGTACTCTAGATCTAAGTACTCGACACATACATTGTACATACGCAGACAACACACACATAGCTTCTAAGATCAACGTAAATATCTATAATTATAAGTTGCGATACGCTCGAGCGGGCGTCCGACGCGCGCGGCTCACGCGTAACGCGAGCCGCGCCCCACTCCGACCGGCCGCCCCACTGCGCCACGCGACCTAAGGAGGTCGCGGACCCGCGATCGGAGAGTCAGTCTTCTCCGAGCCTCGTTCCAAGCTTTCTTCATTAGACAGCTCTAATGCCTACGGGCTATTATCCACCTTAGTCAGAGGTGTTCGTAATTCTATTCTAAATTCAAGTTCAATTCCAATCATCGAGTCTAGTTCTAATTCCAATTCTAAACAATTAAGTCTAATTTTAACTTAGTCTTAGGGAAAGTACAGTGTAAGCTTAGGATTAACTTAGAATATACTTTGATTTTACCTCCTAACTACTAGTTCAGTTATTGATAATTTCCATTAACTTCATTCTTATCCTGCGAGTTCTTCTACGAGCCAACGCGTGGATATTTTACATTCAATCCCATCGATAGTCGATCATTGGTAATCAGCTGGTTAGAGCGGACCGCCGCTTAGCTTCGCTGACCCATACGTGAGACTGCGTGCAGATAACGCCGACATTTCACTCTCTGGACCGACAGGCTAGAGCGGACCGCCGCTTACCCGAGTCGTATCTAGTCTGCTGAAATTAGACGCGAATGTGCAGTCATTCGAAGCGAAAGGCTCGACGTGCTGGAAGGAAGAACTTCCTACGCCGTCTCGTACGTGAATACGTGGGCACCAAAGCCTTACCGTCGATCAGTGCATCCGCCACCGTTCTCGTGGCTTCTCAACGTTCCACGCCGACAACATTATCCGATCCAGGGAAGCCGAACATTGCTGAATCCCCGCAACGCTGGGCGCTCATCCCTTTGGCCATTCAGCCTCGCAGTCCTTACCCAGCATCGATACCAGACTACGATCCACCGAAGCAGAGATATCTCTAGAAAGAATATTGATTTGTTCGCTATCAAGACGGCAAAGGTAGGATTTTTCCACATTTACAGCGTTAGCGTGTTCCTAAAAGCGTTCGTTGTCCCACGGAAAGAACCCGGCATTAGTCGCAATTAAGCGAGCCGTATCCGCGAATTGGCTGCGTGTCGTCTCCGAGTAAAGCGGAAATTTTCCACCCTCGTGATGTGACAATAGAAGCCATGAAGTTCTAATGCTTGTTAAGACGCGATATCGCATCTCACACCTACGTTTCACGATAAGATATAATATTCATTGCGAAGTGTCATGTATACCTTGTATTCACTTGAAAAGAATGTAAATGCGTCACTTCCATGCTAGGAAATAGCGTTTGCAGATGTCTACGTATCGTAGCAATAGAGTTCTAATGCTTCTTAAAACGCGATATCGCATCTCATTTCTATGTTTCATGATAAGATATGATATTCATTGTGGAGCGATATGTACACATCGTATTCACCTCAAAACAATGTAAATGCGACACTTCCTGGCTAGGAAATAGCGTATCCAGATGTCTACGTATCGAGGCAATAGAGTTCTAATGCTTCTTAAAACGGGATATCGCATCCCATTTCTATGTTCCACGATAAGGTATAATATTCATTGCGAAGTGTCATGTATACCTCGTACTCACCTCAAAAGAATGTAACTGCGACACTTCCTTGCTAGGAACTAATGTCTCCAGATGTCTATGTATCGAAGCAGTATAGTTCTAATGCTTCTTCAAACGGGATATCGCATCACATTTCTATGTTTCATGATGAGATATATTATTCATTGAGAAGTGTTATGCAGAGCTTGCATACACTTCAAATGAATGTAACTGCGACACTTTCTTGCTAGGCAGTAGCGTTTCCAGATGTCTACGTATCGAAGCAACAGAGTTCTAATGCTTCTTAAAACGGGATATCGCATCTCATTTCTATGTTTCATGATAAGATATAATATCCACTGCGAAGTGTTATGTATACCTCGCATACACTTCAAATAAATGTAAATGCCACACTTCCTTCCTAGGAAATAGCGTTTGCAGATGTATACGTATCGAAGCAATAGATTTCTAATGCTTCTTAAAACGCGATGTCGCATCTCATTTCTATGTTTCATAATGAGATATAATATTCATTGCGAAGTGCCATGTATACCTCGTATTCACTTCAAAAGAATGTAAATGCGACACTTCCTTGCTTGGAAATAGCGTTTGCAGATGTCTACGTATCGAAGCAATAGAGTACTAAAGCTTGCTAATTCGCGATATCGCATCTCATTTCTATGTTTCATGATAATATATAATATTCATTGCGGAGTGTTATGTATACGTCGCATACACTTCAAATGAATGTAAATGCGACACTTCCTTGCTTGGAAATAGCGTTTGCAGATGTCTACGTATCGAAGCAATAGAGTTCTAATGCTTCTTAAATCGCCATATTACATCTCATTTCTATGTTTCATGCTAGGAAATAGCGTTTGCAGATGTCTACGTATCGAAGCAATAGATTTCTAATGCTTCTTAAATCGCCATATTACATCTCATTTCTATGTTTCATGATAAGATATAATATTCATTGTGGAGTGTTACGTATACATCGTATTCACTTCAAAAGAATGTAGACGCGACACTTCCTTGCCAGGAAATAGCGTTTACAGATGTCTACGTATCGTAGCATTAAAGTTCTAATGCCTCTCAAAACGCGATATCGCGTCTCATTTCTATGTTTCATGATAATATATAATATTCATTGTGCAGTGTTATGTATATCTCGTCTAAACTTCAAATGAATGAAAATGCGACACTCCCTTGCTTGGAAATAGCGTTTGCAGATGTGTACGTATCGTGGCATTAGAGTTCTAATGCTTCTCAAAACACGATATCGATTCTCATTCCTATGTTTCATGATAATATATAAGATTCATTGTGAAGTGTTATGTATACCTCGTATTCACTTCAAAAGAATGTGAATGCGACACTTCCTTGCTAGGAAATAGCGTTTGCAGATGTCTACGTATCGAAGCAATAGAGTTCTAAAGCTTGCTAATACGCGATATCGCATCTCATTTCAATGTTTCATGATAAGATATAATATTCATTGCGGAGTGTTATGTATACCTCGTTTTCACTTCAAATGAATGTAAACGCGACACATCCTTGCCAGGAAATAGCGTTTGCAGATGTCTACGTATCGCAGCATTAGAGTTCTAATGCTTCTCAAAACGCGATATCGCTACTCATTGCTATGTTTCATGATAATATATAATATTCATTGCGAAGCGTCTCGTATACCTCGTATTCACTTCAAATGAATGTAAATGCGACACTTCCTTGCTAAGGAGTAGCGATTGCAGATGTCTGCGTATCGGAGAAATATATATTTCTGATGCTTCTTGAAACGAGATATCGTATCTCATTTCAATGTTTCACGATAAGATATAGTATACATTGCGAAGTGTCATGTATACCTCGCATACGCTTCAAATGAATGTAAATGCGACAGTTCCTTGCTAGGGAATAGCGTTTGCAGATGTCTACGTATCCTAGCAATAGAATTCTAATACTTCTCAAAGCGCGATATCGCATTTTATATCTGTGTTTCACGATAAGATATAATATTCATTGCGAAGTTTCATGTATACCTCGCATACACTTCAAGCGTATGTAAATGCGACACTTCATTACTAGGAAATAGCGTTTGCAGATGTCTACGAATCGAAGAAATAGAGTTCTAATGCTTCCCAAAACGCGATATCGCATCTCATTTCTATGTTTCATGATAAGATATAATATTCATTGTGCAGTGTTATGAATACCTCGTATTCACTTCAAAAGAATGTAAATGCGACACTTCCTTGCTAGGAAGTAGCGTTTGCAGATGTCTACGTATCGAAGCAATAGTGTTCTAATTCTTCTTAAATCGCGATATCGCATCTCATCTCTATGTTTCATGATAAGATATAATATTCATTGTGCAGTGTTATGCATATCTCGTCTATACTTCAAATGGATGTAAATGCTACAATTTCTTGCTAGGAAATAGCGTTTGCAGATGTCTACGTATCGAAGTAATAGACATCAAATGCTTCATAAATCGCTATATCGAATCTCATTTCTATGTTTCATGATAAGATATAATATTCATTGCGAAGTGTCATGTATACCTTGTATTCCTTTCAAAAGTATGTAAATGCGACACTTCCTTGCTAGGAAGTAGCGTTTGCAGATGTCTACGTATCGAAGAAATAGTGTTCTAATGCTTCTTAAATAGCCATATTACATCACATTTCTATGTTTCATGATAAGATATAATATTCATTGTGGAGTGTCATGTATACCTCGTATTCACTTCAAAAGAATGTAAATGCGACACTTCCTTGCTAGTAAATAGCGTTTGCAGATGTCTACGTATCGAAGCAGTAGAGTTCTAGTGCTTCTTAAATCGCCATATCGCATCTCATCTCAATGCTTCATGATAAGATATAATATTCATTGTGCAGTGTTATGTATATCTCGTCTATACTTCAAATGGATGTAAATGCGACACTTCCTTGCTAGGAAATAGCGTTTTCAGATATCTACGTATCGAAGCAATAGAGTTCTAATGCTTCTTAAATAGCCATATCGCATATCATTTCTATGTTTCATGATAAGATATAATACTCATTGTGCAGTGTTATGTATATCTCGGCTATACTTCAAATGGATGTAAACGCGACACTTCCTTGCTAGGAAATAGCGTTTGCAGATGTCTACGTATCGAAGCAATAGTGTTCTAATGATCCTTAAATAGCGATATCGCATCTCATTCCTATGTTTCATGACAATATATAATATTCATTGCGAAGGGTCATGTATACCTCGCATACACTTAAAATGAATGTAAATGTGACACTTCCTTGCTGGGAAATAGCGTTTGTAGATGTCTAAGTATGGAAGCAATAGATTTCTAAAGCTTGCTAATTCGCGATATCGCATCTCATATCTATGTTTCATGATAATATATAATATTCATTGCGAAGTTTCATGTATACCTCGCATACAATTCAAGCGAATGTGAATGCGACAGTTCCTTGCTGGGAAATAGTGTTTGCAGATGTCTACGTGTCGAAGCAATAGTGTTCTAATGCTTCTTAAATCGTCATATCGCATCTGATTTCTATGTTTCATTATAAGATATAATATTCATTGCGAAGTGTCACGTATACCTCGTATTCCTTTCAAAGGAACGTAAATGCGGCAGTTCCTTGCTAGGAAATAGTTTTTGCAGATATCTACGTATCGAAGCAATAAAGTTCTAAAGCTTCTTAAATCGCGATATCGCATCTCATTTCTATGTTTCATGATAAGATATAATATTCATTGTGCAGTGTTATGAATACCTCGTATACACTTCAAAAGAATGTAAATGCGACACTTCCTTGCTAGGAAGCAGCGTTTGCAGATGTCTACGTATCGAACCAATAGAGTTCTAGTGCTTCTCAGATCGCCATATCGCATCTCATTTCTATGTTCCATGATAAGATATAATATTCATTGCGAAGTGTCATGTATACCTCGTATTCCTTTCAAAAGAATGTAAATGCGACACTTCCTTGCTAGGCAATAGCATTTGCAGATGTCTACGTATCGAAGCAATGGTTTTCTAATGCTTCTTAAATCGTCATATCGCATCCAATATCTGCGTTTCATGATAAGATATAATATCCATTGCGAAGTGTCATGTATACCTCGTATTCCTTTCAAAGGAATGTAAATGCGACACTTCCTTGCTAGGAAGTAGCTTTTGCAGTTGTCTACGTATCGAAGCAATACGGATCTAATGCTTCTTAAATCGCGATATCGCTTGGCATTTCTATGTTTCATGATAATATATAATATTCATTGCGAAGTGTCATGTATACCTCGCATACACTTAAAATGGATGTAAATGCGACACTTCCTTGCTAGGTAATAGCGTTTGCAGATGTCTACGTATCGAAGCAATAGACATCTAATGCTTCATAAATCGCCATATCGCATCTCATTTCTATGTTTCATGATAAGATATAATATTCATTGCGAAGTGTCACGTATACCTCATATTCCTTTCAAAAGAATGTAAATGCGACACTTCCTTGCTAGGAGTTAGCGTATGCTGATGTCTACGTATCGAAGCAATAGTGTTCTAATGCTTTTTAAATCGCGATATCGCATATCATTTCCATGTTTCATGATAAGATATAGTATTCATTGTACAGTGTCATGTATACCTCGTATTCACTTCAAAAGAATGTAAATGCGACACTTCCTTGCGAGGAAATAGCGGTTCCAGATGTCAGCGAATCGAAAGAATAGTGTTCTAATGCTTATTAGAACGACATGTCGCATATATTTCTATGTTTCATGATAAGATATAATATCCGTTGCGAAGTGTCACTTATACCTCGTATTCACTTCAAATGATTGTAAATGCGACACTTCCTTGCCAGGAAATAGCGTTTGCACATGTCTACGTATCGTATCAATGGTGTTCTAATACCGCTTAAAACGCGATATCGCATCTCATTTCTATGTTTCGTGATAAGATATAATATTCATTGCGATGTGTCATGTATACCTCGTATTCCTATCAAAAGAATGTAAATGCGACTCTTCCTTGCTAGGATGTAGCGCTTGCAGATGTTTACGTATCGAAGCAATAGAGTTCTAGTGCTTCTGAAATCGCGATTTCGCATCTCATTTAAATGTTTCATGATAAAATATAATATTCATTGTGCAGTGTTATGTACTCCTCGTATTCACTTCAAAAGAAAGTGAATGCCACAATTCCTTGCTAGGAAATAGCTGTTGCAGATGCCTACGTATCGTAGCAACAGTACTCTAATGCTTCTCAAAACGCGATATCGCATCTCATTCCTATGTTTCATGATAAGATATAATATTAAATGTGCAGTGTTATGTACTCCTCGTATTCACTTCACAAGAAAGTGAATGCGACAATACCTTGCTAGGAGATAGCGTTTGCAGATGTCTCCGTATCGAAGAAATAGTGTTCTAATGCTTCTTAAATCGCGATATCGCATCTCATTTCTATGTTTGGTGATAATATATAATATTCATTGGGAAGTGTCATGTTTACCTCGTATTCATTTCAAAAGAATTTAAATGCGACACTTCCTTGCTAGGAAATAGCGTTTGCAGATATCTACGTATCGAAGCAATAGTGTTCTAATGCTTCTTAAATCGTCATATCGCATCTCATTTCTATGTTTCATGATAAGATATAATATTCATTACGAAGTGTCATGTATACCTCGTATTCCTTTCAAAAGGATGTAAATGCGACACTTCTTTGCTAGGAAGTAGCGCTTGCAGATGTCTACGTATCGTAGCATTAGTGTTATAATGCTTCTCAAAACGCGATATCGCTACTCATTTCTATGTTTCATGATAAGATATAGTATTCATTGTGCAGTGTTATGTATACCTCGAATTCACTTCAATAGAATGTAAATGCTACAATTCCTTGCTAGGAAATAGCGTTTGCAGATGTCTACATATCGAAGCAAAATATCTCTAATGCTTCTCAAAACGCGATATCGCATCTCGTTTCTATGTTTCGTGACAGGATATAATATTCATTGCGAAATGTCACTTATACCTCGCACACACTTCAAATGAATGTAATTGCGACACTTCCTTCCTAGGAAATAGCGTTTGCAGGTGGCTATGTATCATGGCAATAGAGTTCTAACGCTTCTTCAAGCGCGAGATCGCAACTCATTTCTATGTTTCGTGATAAGATATAATATTCATTGCGAAGTGTCATGCATACCTCGAATTCACTTCAAAAGAATGTAAATGCGACGTTTCCATCCTAGGAAATAGCGTTTGCAGATGTCTATGTATCGTAGCAGTAGAGTCCTAATGCTTCTTAAAACGAGATGTCGCATTTCATTTCTATGTCTCGTGATAAGATATAATATTCAGTGCGAAGTGTCAAGTATACCTCGTATTCACTACAAAAGAATGTAAATGCGACACTTCCTTGCGAGGAAATAGCGGTTCCAGATGTCAGCGTATCGAAACAATAGTGTTCTAATGCTTATTAGAACGACATGTCGCATATATTTCTATGTTTCATGATAAGATATAATAATCATTGCGAAGTGTCATGTATACCTCGTATTCACTTCAAAAGTATGTAAATGCGACACTTCCTTGCGGGGAAATAGCGGTTCCAGATGTCAGCGTATCGAAACAATATTGTTCTAATGCTTATTAGAATGACATGTCGCATATATTTCTATGTTTCATGATAAGATATAATATCCATTGCGAAGTGCCACTTATACCTCGTATTCACTTCAAATGATTGTAAATGCGACACTTCCTTGCTAAGAAATAGCTTTTGCAGTTGTCTACGTGTCGAAGCAATAGAGTTCCAATGCTTCTTAAAACGTGATGTCGCATATTATTTCTATGTTTCGTGATAAGATATAATATTCATTGCGAAATATCACGTATACCTCGTATTCACTTCAAAAGAAAGTAAATGCGACACTTCCATGCTAGGAAATAGCGTTTGCAGATGTCTACGTATCGTAGCAATGGTGTTCTAATACCGCTTAAAATGCGATATCGCATCTCATTTCTATGTTTCATGATAAGATATAATACCCATTGCGAAGTGTCATGTATACTTCGTATTCACTTCAAAAGAATGTAAATGCGACACTTCCTTGCTAGGAAATAGCGTTTGCACATGTCTACGTATCGAAGCAATTGAGTTCTATTGCTCCTTAAAACGCGATATCGCATCTCGTTTCTATGTTTTATGATGAGATATAATATCCATTGCGAAGTGTCATGTATACCCCGCATTCACTTCAAAAGAATGTAAATGCGACACTTCCTTGCTAGGAAATAGCAAGTGTCATTCAGCCTCCTGGGATACGAATAATTTGTTCGCCAGGACGTGACAAAGTTTCTGGTGACAGCGGTGGGATATTCGCGTATAACTTATCGGAAATTCTGCTGAATAAGTGTACGAACAGCCATGGCAACGCGCACGCTGACAAAGCGAACGCGGCTTCAGGTACAGAAGGACGCCGCCGCAACCGAATCCGATACTCACCGAACGTTAGATTTTCACGATGCTCTCGCAAACGACGCCGCCGGACCTTCAGACGATAATACGGATAAAGAACAGGCGATCGCTACGTTAAATCGCCAAATAGATTTCATGCGTCGGGAATTGGAATCCTTACGCGCGGCACAATCCGCAAACGCCGGCACTATCTCTATCGGAACTCCGCACCTGCAACCGACACGTAGCTCAGAGTCTGATTCACCAAACTCCCAAACAGATAGGCTTATTTTTCGCGAAGCAATAGATAGCATCCCTATATTTGATGGCAAAAACTTGCCAATATTACAGTTCGTGCGGGCCTGTAAACGGGCGAGGGAGTTGATTTCGCCCGAAGGAGAACCCTCGTTCACCAAACTCATTGTCAATCGTTTACGCGGCCGTGCATATCTGGCCGTAGAGGACGAGCAATGCTCTTCGGTCGGACAACTGACCAATATTCTACGAGCCGCATTCGAAAATACAAAGTCAACCGACCATTACAGGGGCGAACTAACTAATACTTTCATGCGCCCAGGAGAACATATCCTCGATTTCATAGGTAGAATTAAAGACCTACGTAACGCAGCAATCGACTGCGAACGATTCGATTCCGCCGAATTAGTAAATTCACGTTCCGGAATAGACGCGCTTACGCTTAGGTGTTTTTGCGACGGGCTTATCCCGGAAATTCGACATTCCATGAACACGCGATTGTACGAAACATACGCGGACGCTTTCGCTCACGCTAAGGAGTTGTACAGGCGACACGAATTAGACAAAGAGAGACTCTTCTCGTCGCGTCCCCGTACGGAAAATTTTCACTTCGAGCGCCGGCAAGAAACGGTTTGCGCTCGTTGTAATAGTCGCGGTCATGTCACTCGCGACTGCAAGTACGCAAGTCATAGACCGTCAGTTACGTACCCACGGGAAGAAACCCCGAGGTATCCTCGACAGGAACGACCGCTTGTAACGGGACCTCCGCGATGTCAGTACGCACCGCCCGATCGACGGGATATCGTTTGTAGGTACTGCCGAAACCTGGGACATAGCATAGACGAATGTCGAAAGCGACAATTTAATAATGTCGGAAATAACGTTTCGCGCCCGAATCCGGGAAACGCGAACGGCCTCCCGACCCGCCGCGAGACGGTACGCGAGGCCGGCTACGATCGCCGAGTTCTCGCCTTAACGTACGACGAGTCAACATCGATAATAGAAGAGCAGCAGTAAACATAACGGGTAAAACTAGCGTCCCCACGGTTGTCATAAATTCTAACGCGTTAATTGAACCCGTAGTAATGATGATCGACACCGGAGCCGAGATCAACGTGATCAAGGAAAACGCGCTAAAACCTAAAACTCTAATTAACACTGCAGAACGCCTAACTATTACCGGAGTAACTCAGGGTACCGTAGCCACCTTAGGGACGGTTACGTTACCGATATTTTCTCGTGATGTTCCGTTTAATGTCGTCAGTTCCGACTTCCCAATTAAAACCGCCGGGATCCTGGGATCCGGGTTTTGTGCAGACGCGGATATATCTTTTAGAAATAAATATATCCTGTGGCACGGGAATAGGATCCTATTTGCACGTCACGAAGACGTTTTAAATAAAATAATACTTCCTCCGCGGACTAACTCGGGCATACGCGTCGGAATAATTAATTCAGGCGTAGGCGAAGGAATAATCCCCCGAACACAGATCGCGAAGGGAGTATATTTCGGTGATGCTATCGTTAAAGTGCGAAACGGCCATGCGATAGCACGCATAATTAATGCGACCGATACCGAGATCGAGATCGCGGTGCCCAGAATTCATCTGGACCCGCTTCCCGTTCTCGAATCGCTGAAACGAGAACCAGCGTTATATTCGTTATTTACGAATACTTCTAAATCCACTGTTTCTAATACAAAAATCAATACTACATCCACTGTTTCTAATACAAAAATGAATACTAAATCCACTGTTTCAAGCATGCCTACTAATTCTACTAATACTAAATCCACTGTCTCAAGCATGCGTACTAACTCGACTAATTCCAAATTCACTGTATCCACTCTAAAACGAGTATTCCCAAATCCCACTGTATCTTATGCTAACATTGTTTCAAAATCCACTTCAAATTCTACGAATTCCAACGAAAATCTCTTACCATCGTCACGCGATATTCAACACAAAGTTTCCAATCATGATAAATCTTCCAATAACAACCTCAAAATCCACAAAAATTTTTTCAAGTGCCATCGAAGGTACGCAACGTAACTTAAACATCCGCGCGAAAGATACACAAAATAAACCTCTTCTCAAAAGCGATAGCGAACGACACTCGAAACGCGACACTCCGCGCGCCACTCAAAATGTAACGCGACCTCAAAGCCGATTCGACGAAATAGTCGCGTCACTCCGTCTAGATCATCTAAACAGCGAAGAAAGAAATAATATATACAAACTGATTTCTAACAATCAAGATTTATTCCATCTCCCAGGCGATAAATTAGGATTTACCAATGTAACCGAGCACCGCATTCCAACGATAAACGATCAGCCAATAAACGTGAAACAATACCGCTTCCCGCCGATACACAAGGAAGAAATACAACGTCAAATAGATCAATTATTAGAAAACGAATCGTACGCCGCGTATTTAGATGAACTCAACGATAGAATACGTACTTCACAAGAAATAGCGAAAACAAACTTAGACTGTGCAAAAACACGCCCTAAATTCTATTACGATAAGAAACTTAATGTAAAGGATTTCCAAATCGGACAATGGGTTTATTTGCTCCGCGAACCACTTAGACATAAATTCGATTCTCAATACACAGGCCCATATAAGATCTTGGAGATTCTACCTAACAATAATGTAAAAATGAATGTTAAGGGGAGGCACAAGATTGTGCATTCAAATAAATTAAAAAATTGTAAGCGCCTACAAACGATGAATGCACGTATGAGAGTTCGATCGAATGTAGGAGACAGTGAAAAGTGTAAGTCGAAATCAAAAACTGAAAATCTTAATGAACAAAGAGTAAAAGAATCGGTGACAGTGACAAACGAACAAAGTGCACCACAGAAGAAAAGTGCAACCAAACAGAGTGCAGCCGTAGCAGCACAACATACGCAGAGACCACAGCATCCACGAGACGAGAGCCCACAGCATCCACGAGATCATAGACCACAGCATCCACGAGATGAGAGCAGCATACACGCCCAGGAGGACCAATCTCCTCCACAGCACACGAAACGAGTAGCATCCCACATCGAGGCCACATCAGTCCAGAGATTTCGCCATAGGCGAAATTGTTTTTCTAAGGGGGAAGGTGTGACGTCAGGCGTGCCGCCTGCCACCCTCTCAACGCACCACAGCAACCACCCTCACGCGCCTGCACCACAGGCAACACCCAGGCGCAACTCGCCGTCTCACTCAGGCCAAGGGCTACGACCATCGACTCGCTCGCACCGGCAGAGGTGCTCGCCGTCTCTCTCACTCCAAGGGACCTACCCTCCGTCTCACTCGCACCCGCAGAGGTGTCCGCCACCTCTCTCGCTCCAAGGGCAACACACTCTGTCCCACTCGCACCGAGGACCTCGTGCGCCATCTCGCTCGCACCAAGGACCATGTGCGCTGTCTCGCTCCCACTCAAGGAGTCATCCACCGTCTCACTCTTACCTGCAGGGAAACTCGCCCTCTCGCTCACTCCAGGGACGTACCAGGAGAATCAACCTCTACGAGATCCGACGGCGGGAACCCTCACCGTACAAAGGACTCTACGATTTCACCATCCCAGATCCGCCATGCCCAAAATACTATTTCTAAGATTGTTAATTAACATTATATATATACTCCTACATTCTAAGCTCTGTATTCCTAGCTCATAGAATTTACACGACACTACTTTATAACGACACAAACAACACACATTTTACATATAAGGCGTAATTTCTAATTTCATACTTGTACCTCTATATTCATAAGTTGCGCTAATTAAGTAAGCCGCGACGCATGAGATCGCGACCGCCTCAGCGGCACGCGCCGCTAGCCCCACCACGCAACGCCGAGACCCCACTCCGGCGTCCACATACTCCCACCTACGTTCGCACGCGACCGAAGCGCTCCGAGAGTCGAGGAGGTCGCAGACGCATCTTGGGAGACACAGTCAATTACAGACAGTCATGACGGACAGTCAGACACAGTCAGTCAGTACCGTCAGTACGGTACAGTTCTACCTCGCCTTCGGGCACTTCTAATTCCAAGTCTCTTCCAAGTCGCGCCTTAGGGCCGTCGCGCAGCCTCGATAAGGTTCCTAGTTCTAAAGTCTTTGTTCTAATTCCTAATTCATAGTTAACCTAGTCTTAATACTTAGAAATAATTGTTCTTGTACTCTTTGATTTAGAATATACTTTATTATTTTTCTACCACATCAAGTTCTAGTTCATTCCAACTCCATTTCTAAATTCAATTTTACTTTAATACAAATTCTTCCAAGTTCGTAACAACTTGAGTGTTTACAAACGAACTCTTCGCGCCGGGAGGAAGAATTTAATCCATTTTCTCGTGCGGAATACGTTGGTAAAACGCCAGAATTCTTCGTTCATCGACGGATGGTGACATTCATCGCAGCTTCCACTGTCACAACGCCGATTCCAGCCAGCCGTACGCCGACTCCTCCCCCGAGAACGACCTTCGACGATCGCCACATCTGAAAGCAGAAGAGGGAAATCAGCGAAAGGTAAGTAAAATCCCTCCTTACACGCGTTCGCGATTGTTTACGGTGCCCGCGTCTTGCCAAAATCGACGGACCCGGTCATACGCGTTTTATACCGGACCGAATTCGCGACTAAAAGGCTTGTGTCATTCAGCCTCCTGGGATACGAATAATTTGTTCGCCAGGACGTGACAATATCTTATCATGAAACATAGAAATTAGGAGCGATATCGCGATTTAAGAAGCATTAGAATTCTATTGCCACGATACGTAGACATCTGCAAACGACATCTCCTAGCAAGGAAGCGTCGCATTTACATTCTTTTGAAGTGATTACGAGGTATACATGACACTTCGCAATGTATACTATATCTTATCGTAAAACATAGAAATGAGATGCGATATCGCGTTTTAAGATGCATTAGAGCTCTATTGCTACGATACGTAGACATCTGCAAACGCTATCTCCTAGCAAGGAAGTGTCGCATTTACATGCGTTTGAAGTATAGACGAGATATACATAACACTGCACAATGAATATTATATCTTATCATGAAACATAGAAATGAGATGCGATATGGCGATTTAAGAAGCATTAGAACTCTATTGCTTCGATACGTAGAATCTGCAAACGCTATTTCCTAGCAAGGAAGTGTCGCATGTACATTCAATTGAAGTGTATACGAGATATACATGGCTCTTCGCAATGAATATTAGATATTATCATGAAACATAGAAATGAGAAACGATACCGCGTTTTGAGAAGCATTAGAACTCTATTGCTTCGATACGTAGACATCTGCAAACGCTATTTCCTAGCAAGGAAGTGTCGCATTTACATTCTTTTGAGGTGAATACGAGGTATACATAACACTGCACAATGGATATTATATCTTATCATGAAACATAGAAATGAGATGCGATATCGCGATTTAAGAAGCATTAGAATTCTATTGCTTCGATACGTAGAATCTGCAAACGCTATTTCCTAGCAAGGAAGTGTCGCATGTACATTCAATTGAAGTGTATGCGAGATATACATGGCTCTTCGCAATGAATATTAGATATTATCATGAAACATAGAAATGAGAAACGATACCGCGTTTTGAGAAGCATTAGAACTCTATTGCTTCGATACGTAGACATCTGCAAACGCTTTTTCCTAGCAAGGAAGTGTCGCATTTACATTCTTTTGAAAGGAATACGGGGTATACATGACACTTCGCAAAAAATATTACATTTTATCATGAAATATAGAAATGAGATGCGATATGGCGATTTGAGAAGCATTAGAACTCCATTGCTTCGATAAGTAGACATCTGCAAACGCTATTTCCTAGCAAGGAGGTGTCGCATTTACATTCATTTGAAGTGTATGCGAGGTATACATGACACTAAGCAATGAATATTATATACTATCATGAAACATAGAAATAAGAAGCGATGTCGCGTTTTGAGAAGCATTAGAGCACTAATGCTACGATACGTAGACATCTACAAACGCAATTTCCTAGCAAGGAAGTGTCGCATTTACCTTCTTTTGAAGTGAATACGAGGTATACATAACACTGCACAATGGATATTATATCTTATCATGAAACACAGGAATGTGATGTGATATCGCGATTTAAGAATCATTAGAATTCTATTGCTTCGATACGTAGACATCTGCAAACGCTACTTCCTAGCGAGGAAGTGTCGCATATACAGTCAATTGAAGTGTATGCGAGATATACATGACACTTCGTAATGAATACTATATCTTATCATGAAACATAGAGATGAAAGGCGATATGGCGATATATGAAGCATTAGATGTCTATTGCTTCGATACGTAGACATCTGCATACGCTTTTTCCTAGCAAGGAAGTGTCGCAATTACATTCTTTTGAAAGGAATACGAGGTATACATGACACTTCGCAAAGAATATTACATTTTATCATGAAATATAGAAATGAGATGCGATATGGCGATGTATGAAGCATTAGAATTCTATTGCTTCGATACGTAGACATCTGCAAACTCTATTTCCTGGCAAGGAAGTGTCGCATTTACATTCTTTTGAAGTGTATGCGAGGTATTCATAACACTGCACAATGAATATTATATAGTATCATGAAACATTAAAGTGAGATGCGATATCGCGATTTAAGAAGCTTTGGAAATCTATAGCTTCGATACGTAGACATCTGCAAACGCTATTTCCTAGCAAGGAACTGTCACATTCACATTCATTTGAAGTGTATGCGAGGTATACATGACACTTCGCAATGAATATTATATATTATCATGAAACATAGATATGAGATGCGTTATCGCGAATTAGCAAGCTTTAGAAATCTATATCTTCGATAGGTAGACATCTGCAAACGCTATTTCCTAGCAAGGAAGTGTCGCATTTACATTCTGTTGAGGTGAATACGAGGTATAAGTGACACTTCGCAATGAATACTATATCTTATCATCAAACATAGAAATGAGATGCGATATCGCGTTTTATTAAGCATTAGAACTCTATTGCTTGGATACCTAGACATGTGCAAACGCTATTGTCTAGCAAGGAAATGCCGCGTTTACAATCATTTGAAGTGTATGCGAGGTATACATGGCACTGCGCAATCAATATTATATCTTATCATGAAACATAGAAATGAGATGCGAAATCGCAATTTAAGAAGCATTAGAACTCTATTGCTACGCTACTTAGACATCTGCAAACGCTATTTCCTAGAAAGGAAATGCTGCATTTACATTCATTTGAAGTGCACGCGAGGTATACATGACACTTCGCAATGAATATTGTATCTTATATCTTAGATATGACGTGCGATATCGCGTGTTAAGAAGCATTAGACTTCCATTGCTACGATACGTAGACATCTGCAAACGCTATTTCCTAGCAAGGAAGTGTCGCATTTACATTCCTTTGAAGCGTATACGAGGTATATATGACACTCCGCCATGAACATTATATCTTATCATGAGACATAGAAGTGAGATGCGATATAGCGTTTTAAGAAGCATTTGAACGCTACTGCTACGATACGTAGACATCTGCAAACGCTATTTCCTAGGAAGGAAGTGTCGGATTTACATTCTTTTGAAGTGAATACGAGGTATACATGACACTTCGAAATGAATTTTATACCTTATCACGAAACACAGAAAAGAGATGCTATATCCTGTTATAAGAAGCATTAGTACTCCATTGCTTCGATACGTAGACATCTGCAAACACTATTTCCTAGCAAGGAAGTGTCGCAATTACATTCGTTTGAAGTGTATGCGAGGTATAAGTAACATTTCGCAATGTATAATATATCTTATCATGAAACATAGAAATGAGATGAGATATCGCGTTTTAAGGAGCATTAGAACTCTACTGCTACTATTCGTAGGCATCTGCAAACGACATTTCCTAGCATGGAAGTGTCGCATTTACATTCTTTTGAAGTGAATACGAGGTATACATGACACTTCGCATTGAAAATTATATCTTATTATGAAACATAGAAATGAGATGCGATATCGCGGTTTAAGAAGCATGGAAGTCTATTGCTACGATACGTAGACATCTGCAAAAGCTATTTCCTAGCAAGGAACTGTCGCATTTACATTCTTTTGTGGTGAATACGAGGTATACATGACCCTTCACAATGAATATTATATCTTATCATGAAGCATAGAAATTAGGAGGGATATGGCGATTCAAGAAGCATTAGAAATCTATTGCTACGATACGTGGACATCTGCAAGCGACATTTCCTAGCAAGGATGTTTCGCAATTACATTCTTTTGAAGTGATTGTGAGGTATACATAACACTTCGCAATCTATATTACATCTTATCATGAAACATAAATATTAGGAGGGATATCGCGATTTAAGAAGCTTTAGAATTCTATTGCTACGATACGTAGACATCTGCAAACGACATTTCCTAGCAAGGAAGTGTCGCATTTACATTCCTTTGAAGTGAATACGAGGTAATCATGACACTTCGCATTGAATATTATACCTTATCACGAAACACAGAAGAGAGATGCGATATCCCGTTATAAGAAGCATTAGTACTCCATTGCTTCGATACGTAGACATTTGCAAACACTATTTCCTAGCAAGGAAGTGTCGAAATTACATTCGTTTGAAGTGTATGCGAGTTATAAGTAACATTCCGCAATGAATATTATATCTTATCATGAAACATAGAAATGAGATGAGATATCGCGTTTTAAGGAGCATTAGAACTCTATTCCTACGATATGTAGGCATCTGCAAACGACATTTCCTAGCATGGAAGTGTCGCATTTACATTCTGTTGAAATAAATGCGAGATATACATGACACTTCGCATGGAATATTATATCTTATTATGAAACATAGAAATGAGATGCGATATCGCGTTTTAAGAAGCATGAGAGCTCTATTGCTACGATACGTAAACATCTGCAAACGCTATTTCCATGCAAGGAAGTGTCGCATTTTCATTCCTTTGAAGTGAATACGAGGTATACATGACACTTCGCATTGAATATTATACCTTATCACGAAACATAGAAATGAGATGCGATATCGCTATTTAAGAAACATTAGAACTCTATTGCTACGATACGTAGACATCTGCAAACGCTATTTCCTAGCATGGAAGTGTCGCATTTGCATTCTTTTGAAGTTAATACGAGGTATACATGACACTTCGCAATGAATATTGTATCTTATCTCGAAACATAGAAGTGAGATGCGATATCGCGATTTACGAAGCACTAGAACTAGATTGCTACGATACGTAGACATCTGCAAACGTTATTTCCTAGCAAGGAAGTGTCGCATTTACATTCGTTTGAAGTGAATACGAGGAATACATAACACTCCGCAATGTATATTATATCTTATCATGAAACATAGAAATGAGATGCGATATCGCCTTTTAAGAAGCATTATAACACTATTGATTCGATGCGTAGACATCTGGAAATGCTATTTTCTAGCAATGAAATGACGCATTTACATTGTTCTGCAGTGTATACGAGGTAAACATAACACTTCGCAGTCAATATTATATCTTATCATGAAACATATATATAAGATGTGACATCGTGTTTTAAGAAGAATTAGAACTCTATCGTTTCGATACGTAGACATCTGCAAACGCTATATCCTAGCAAGGATGCGTCGCATTTACATTCTTTTGAGGTGATTACGAGGTATACATAACACTCCAAAGTGAATATTACATCTTATCGTGAAACATAGAAATGAGGAGCGATGACGCGCTTTAAGAAGCATTAGAACTATATTGCTATGATACGTAGGCATCTCCAAACCCTTATTCCTAGTAAGGAAGTGTCGCATTTACAATCTTTCGAAGTGAATACGAGGTATACATGGCACTTCGCAATGAATATCATATCTCATCATGAAACATAGAAATGATATGCGATATCGCGTCTTGAGATGCACTAGAACGCTATTGCTACGACACGTAGACATCTGCAAACTATATTTCCTGGCAAGGATGTGGCGCATTTACATTCTTTAGAAGTGAATATGAGGTATACATGATACTTCGCAATGAATATTATATCTTATCATGAAACATAGAAATGACATGCGATATCGCGTCTTGAGAAGCATTAGAACACTAGTGCTACGATACGTAGACATCTGCAAAAGCTATTTCCTAGCAAGGAACTGTCGCATTTACATTCTTTTGTGGTGAATACGAGGTATACATAGCACTCCACAATGAATATTATATCTTATCATGAGACATAGGAATGAGATGCGATATCGCGTTTTAATATGCATTAGAACTCTATTGCATCGATACGTAGACATCTGCAAACGCTACTGCCCAGCAAGGAAGTGTCGCATTTACATTCTTTTGAGGTGAATACGAGGTATACATAACACTGCACAATGGATATTATATCTTATCATGAAACATAGAAATGAGATGCGATATCGCGATTTAAGAAGCATTAGAATTCTATTGCTTCGATACGCAGAATCTGCAAACGCTATTTCCTAGCAATGGAGTGTCGCATGTACATTCAATTGAAGTGTATGCGAGATATACATGGCTCTTCGCAATGAATATTAGATATTATCATGAAACATAGAAATGAGAAACGATACCGCGTTTTGAGAAGCATTAGAACTCTATGGCTTCAATACGTAGACATCTGCAAACGCTTTTTCCTAGCAAGGAAGTGTCGCATTTACATTCTTTTGAAAGGAATACGAGGTATACATGACACTTCGCAAAGAATATTACATTTTATCATGAAATATAGAAATGAGATGCGATATGGCGATTTGAGAAGCATTAGAACTCCATTGCTTCGATAAGTAGACATCTGCAAACGCTATTTCCTAGCAAGGAGGTGTCGCATTTACATTCTTTTGAAGTGAATACGAGGTATACATAACACTCCACAATGAATATTATAAATTATCATGAAACATAGTAATGAGTAGTGATATCGCGTTTTGAGAAGCAATAGAACTGTAATTCTACGGTACGTAGACATCTGCAAACGCTATTTCCTGGCAAGGAAGTGTCGCGCTTACATTCTTTTGAAGTGAATACGAGGTATACATAACACTCCACAATGAATATTATATCTTATCAAGAAACGTAGATATGAGATGCGATATAACGATTTAGGAAGCATTAGAACTTTATTGCTTCGATACGTAGACATCTGCGAACGCTATTTCCTAGCAGGGAAGTGTCGCATTTACATTCATTTGATGTATAGACGAGATATACATAACACACCGCAATGAATATTATATCTTATCATGAAACATAGAAATGAGATGCGATATCGCGATTTCAGAAGCATTAGAAAACTATTGCTTCAATACGTAGGCATCTGCAAACGCTATTTCCTAGCAAGGAAGTGTCGCGTTAACATTCTTTCGAAGTGAATACGTGGTATACATAACAATCCACAATGAATACTATATCTTATCATTAAACATAGAAAAGGAATGCGATATCCCGTTATAAGAAGCATTAGAACTCTATTGCTTCGATACGTAGACATCTGCAAACGCTACTTCCAAGCAAGGAAGTGCCGCATTTACATTCTTTTGAAGTGAATACGAGGTGTACTTAACACTCCACAAGGAATATTATATATCATCATGAAACATAGAAATGAGATGCGATATGACGATCTAAGAAGCATTAGAATTCTATTGCTTCTATACGTAGACATCTGCAAATGCTACTTCCTAGCAAGGAAATGTCGCATTTAATTCATTTTAAGTATATGCGAGGAATACGTGACACTTCGCTATGAATATTATATATTATAAAGAAACATAGAAATGAGAAGCGATATCGCGTTTTGAGAAGATATAGAACTCTAATGCCGCGATACGTAGACATCTTCAAACGCTATTTCCTAACAAGGAAGTGTCGCATTTACATTCATTTGAAGTATAGACGAGATATACATAACACTGCACAATGAATATTATATCTTATCATGAAACATAGAAATGAGATGCGATATCGCGATTTAAGAAGCTTTAGAACTCTATTGCTTCGATACCTAGACATCAGCAAACGCTATTTCCTAGCCAGGAAGTGTCGCATTTACATTATTTTCAATTGAATACGAGGTATACTTAACACTTTGCAATGAATATTATATCTTATCACGAAACACAGAAATGAGATGCGACATCTCCTATTAAGAACCATTAGGACTCGTTTTCTTCGATACGTAGACATCTGCAAACGCTACTTCCTAGCAAGGAAGTGTCGCATATACATTCTTCTGATGTGAATGCGAGGTATACATAACACTGCACAATGATTATTATATCTTATCATGAAACATAGAAATTAGATGTAATATGGCGATTTAAGAAGCATTAGAACCCTATTGCTTCGATACGTAGACATCTGCAAACGCAACATCCTAGGAAGGAAGTGTCGCATTTACATTCTTTTGATAGGAATACGAGGTATACATGACACTTCGCAATGAATATTATATCTTATCATGAAACATAGAAATGAGATGCGATATCGCGATTTAAGAAGCATTAGAATTCCATTGCTTCGATACGTAGACATATGCAAACGCTATTTCCTAGCAAGGAAGTGTCGCATGTACATTCAATTGAAGTGTATGCGAGATATACATGGCACTTCGCAATGAATATTGTATATTATCACGAAACATAGAAATGAGAAGCGATACCGCGTTTTGAGAAGCATTAGAACTCTAATGCCACGATACGCAGACATCTGCAAACGCTATTTCCCAGCAAGGAAGTGTCGCATTTACATTCTTTTGAAGTGAATACGAGGTATACATAACACTCCACAATTAATATTATATCTTATCATGAAACATAGAAATGAGATGCGATATCGCGATTTAAGAAGCATTAGAATTCTATTGCTTCGATACGTAGACATATGCAAACGCTATTTCCTAGCAAGGTATTGTCACATTTACATTCTTTTGAAGTGAATACGAGATATACATAACACTGCACAGTGAATATTATATCTTATGATGAAACATAGAAATGAGATGCGATATCGCTATTTAAGAAGCATTTCATCTCTATTGCTTCGATTCGTAGACATGTGCAAACGCTACTACCTTGCAAGGAAGTGTCGCATTTACATTCTTTTGAAGTGAATACAACGTATACATGACACTTCGCAATGAATATTATAACTTATCATGAAACATGAAATTGCATGCGATATCGCGTTTTAAGAAGCGTGAGAACTCTATTGCTACGATACGTAGACATCTGCAATCGCTATTTCCTAGCAAGGTATTGTCACATTTACATTCTTTTGAAGTGAATACGAGATATACATAACACTGCAAAATGAATGCTATATCTTATCATGAGACATAGAAATGAGATGCGATAACGCGATTTAAGAAGCATTAGAATTCTATTGCTTCGATACGTAGACATATGCAAACTCTATTTCCTAGCAAGGAAGTGTCGCATTTACATTCATTTGAAGTATAGACGAGATATACATAACACTGCACAATGAATATTATATCTTATCATGGAACAGAAATGAGATGCGATATGGCGATTTAAGAAGCATTAGAACACTATTGCTTCTATACGTAGACATCTGCAAACGCTACTTCCTAGCAAGGAAGTATCGCAATTACATTCATTTGAAGTGTATGCGTGGTATACATGACACTACGCAATGAATATTATATACTATCATGAAACATAGAAATAAGAAGCGATGTCGCGTTTTGAGAAGCATTAGAGCACTAATGCTACGATACGTAGACATCTACAAACGCAATTTCCTAGCAAGGAAGTGTCGCATTTACCTTCTTTTGAAGTGAATACGAGGTATACATAACACTGCACAATGGATATTATATCTTATCATGAAACACAGGAATGTGATGTGATATCGCGATTTAAGAATCATTAGAATTCTATTGCTTCGATACGTAGACATCTGCAAACGCTACTTCCTAGCGAGGAAGTGTCGCATATACAGTCAATTGAAGTGTATGCGAGATATACATGACACTTCGTAATGAATACTATATCTTATCATGAAACATAGAGATGAAAGGCGATATGGCGATATATGAAGCATTAGATGTCTATTGCTTCGATACGTAGACATCTGCATACGCTTTTTCCTAGCAAGGAAGTGTCGCAATTACATTCTTTTGAAAGGAATACGAGGTATACATGACACTTCGCAAAGAATATTACATTTTATCATGAAATATAGAAATGAGATGCGATATGGCGATGTATGAAGCATTAGAATTCTATTGCTTCGATACGTAGACATCTGCAAACTCTATTTCCTGGCAAGGAAGTGTCGCATTTACATTCTTTTGAAGTGTATGCGAGGTATTCATAACACTGCACAATGAATATTATATAGTATCATGAAACATTAAAGTGAGATGCGATATCGCGATTTAAGAAGCTTTGGAAATCTATAGCTTCGATACGTAGACATCTGCAAACGCTATTTCCTAGCAAGGAACTGTCACATTCACATTCATTTGAAGTGTATGCGAGGTATACATGACACTTCGCAATGAATATTATATATTATCATGAAACATAGATATGAGATGCGTTATCGCGAATTAGCAAGCTTTAGAAATCTATATCTTCGATAGGTAGACATCTGCAAACGCTATTTCCTAGCAAGGAAGTGTCGCATTTACATTCTGTTGAGGTGAATACGAGGTATAAGTGACACTTCGCAATGAATACTATATCTTATCATCAAACATAGAAATGAGATGCGATATCGCGTTTTATTAAGCATTAGAACTCTATTGCTTGGATACCTAGACATGTGCAAACGCTATTGTCTAGCAAGGAAATGCCGCGTTTACAATCATTTGAAGTGTATGCGAGGTATACATGGCACTGCGCAATCAATATTATATCTTATCATGAAACATAGAAATGAGATGCGAAATCGCAATTTAAGAAGCATTAGAACTCTATTGCTACGCTACTTAGACATCTGCAAACGCTATTTCCTAGAAAGGAAATGCTGCATTTACATTCATTTGAAGTGCACGCGAGGTATACATGACACTTCGCAATGAATATTGTATCTTATATCTTAGATATGACGTGCGATATCGCGTGTTAAGAAGCATTAGACTTCCATTGCTACGATACGTAGACATCTGCAAACGCTATTTCCTAGCAAGGAAGTGTCGCATTTACATTCCTTTGAAGCGTATACGAGGTATATATGACACTCCGCCATGAACATTATATCTTATCATGAGACATAGAAGTGAGATGCGATATAGCGTTTTAAGAAGCATTTGAACGCTACTGCTACGATACGTAGACATCTGCAAACGCTATTTCCTAGGAAGGAAGTGTCGGATTTACATTCTTTTGAAGTGAATACGAGGTATACATGACACTTCGAAATGAATTTTATACCTTATCACGAAACACAGAAAAGAGATGCTATATCCTGTTATAAGAAGCATTAGTACTCCATTGCTTCGATACGTAGACATCTGCAAACACTATTTCCTAGCAAGGAAGTGTCGCAATTACATTCGTTTGAAGTGTATGCGAGGTATAAGTAACATTTCGCAATGTATAATATATCTTATCATGAAACATAGAAATGAGATGAGATATCGCGTTTTAAGGAGCATTAGAACTCTACTGCTACTATTCGTAGGCATCTGCAAACGACATTTCCTAGCATGGAAGTGTCGCATTTACATTCTTTTGAAGTGAATACGAGGTATACATGACACTTCGCATTGAAAATTATATCTTATTATGAAACATAGAAATGAGATGCGATATCGCGGTTTAAGAAGCATGGAAGTCTATTGCTACGATACGTAGACATCTGCAAAAGCTATTTCCTAGCAAGGAACTGTCGCATTTACATTCTTTTGTGGTGAATACGAGGTATACATGACCCTTCACAATGAATATTATATCTTATCATGAAGCATAGAAATTAGGAGGGATATGGCGATTCAAGAAGCATTAGAAATCTATTGCTACGATACGTGGACATCTGCAAGCGACATTTCCTAGCAAGGATGTTTCGCAATTACATTCTTTTGAAGTGATTGTGAGGTATACATAACACTTCGCAATCTATATTACATCTTATCATGAAACATAAATATTAGGAGGGATATCGCGATTTAAGAAGCTTTAGAATTCTATTGCTACGATACGTAGACATCTGCAAACGACATTTCCTAGCAAGGAAGTGTCGCATTTACATTCCTTTGAAGTGAATACGAGGTAATCATGACACTTCGCATTGAATATTATACCTTATCACGAAACACAGAAGAGAGATGCGATATCCCGTTATAAGAAGCATTAGTACTCCATTGCTTCGATACGTAGACATTTGCAAACACTATTTCCTAGCAAGGAAGTGTCGAAATTACATTCGTTTGAAGTGTATGCGAGTTATAAGTAACATTCCGCAATGAATATTATATCTTATCATGAAACATAGAAATGAGATGAGATATCGCGTTTTAAGGAGCATTAGAACTCTATTCCTACGATATGTAGGCATCTGCAAACGACATTTCCTAGCATGGAAGTGTCGCATTTACATTCTGTTGAAATAAATGCGAGATATACATGACACTTCGCATGGAATATTATATCTTATTATGAAACATAGAAATGAGATGCGATATCGCGTTTTAAGAAGCATGAGAGCTCTATTGCTACGATACGTAAACATCTGCAAACGCTATTTCCATGCAAGGAAGTGTCGCATTTAATTCTTTTTATGTGAATACGAGGTATACATGACCCTTCGCAATGAATATTATATCTTATCATGAAACATAGAAATTAGGAGGAATATGGCGATTTAAGAAGAATTAGAAATCTATTGCTACGATACGTGGACATCTGCAAGCGACATTTCCTAGCAAGGAAGATTCGCAATTACATTCTATTGAAGTGATTGCGAGGTATACATGACACTTCGCAATCTATATTACATCTTATCATGAAACATAAAAATTAGGAGGGATATCGCGATTTAAGAAGCTTTAGAATTCTATTGCTACGATACGTAGACATATGCAAACGACATTTCCTAGCAAGGAAGTGTCGCATTTTCATTCCTTTGAAGTGAATACGAGGTATACATGACACTTCGCATTGAATATTATACCTTATCACGAAACATAGAAATGAGATGCGATATCGCTATTTAAGAAACATTAGAACTCTATTGCTACGATACGTAGACATCTGCAAACGCTATTTCCTAGCATGGAAGTGTCGCATTTGCATTCTTTTGAAGTTAATACGAGGTATACATGACACTTCGCAATGAATATTGTATCTTATCTCGAAACATAGAAGTGAGATGCGATATCGCGATTTACGAAGCACTAGAACTAGATTGCTACGATACGTAGACATCTGCAAACGTTATTTCCTAGCAAGGAAGTGTCGCATTTACATTCGTTTGAAGTGAATACGAGGAATACATAACACTCCGCAATGTATATTATATCTTATCATGAAACATAGAAATGAGATGCGATATCGCCTTTTAAGAAGCATTATAACACTATTGATTCGATGCGTAGACATCTGGAAATGCTATTTTCTAGCAATGAAATGACGCATTTACATTGTTCTGCAGTGTATACGAGGTAAACATAACACTTCGCAGTCAATATTATATCTTATCATGAAACATATATATAAGATGTGACATCGTGTTTTAAGAAGAATTAGAACTCTATCGTTTCGATACGTAGACATCTGCAAACGCTATATCCTAGCAAGGATGCGTCGCATTTACATTCTTTTGAGGTGATTACGAGGTATACATAACACTCCAAAGTGAATATTACATCTTATCGTGAAACATAGAAATGAGGAGCGATGACGCGCTTTAAGAAGCATTAGAACTATATTGCTATGATACGTAGGCATCTCCAAACCCTTATTCCTAGTAAGGAAGTGTCGCATTTACAATCTTTCGAAGTGAATACGAGGTATACATGGCACTTCGCAATGAATATCATATCTCATCATGAAACATAGAAATGATATGCGATATCGCGTCTTGAGATGCACTAGAACGCTATTGCTACGACACGTAGACATCTGCAAACTATATTTCCTGGCAAGGATGTGGCGCATTTACATTCTTTAGAAGTGAATATGAGGTATACATGATACTTCGCAATGAATATTATATCTTATCATGAAACATAGAAATGACATGCGATATCGCGTCTTGAGAAGCATTAGAACACTATTGCTACGATACGTAGACATCTGCAAAAGCTATTTCCTAGCAAGGAACTGTCGCATTTACATTCTTTTGTGGTGAATACGAGGTATACATAGCACTCCACAATGAATATTATATCTTATCATGAGACATAGGAATGAGATGCGATATCGCGTTTTAATATGCATTAGAACTCTATTGCATCGATACGTAGACATCTGCAAACGCTACTGCCCAGCAAGGAAGTGTCGCATTTACATTCTTTTGAGGTGAATACGAGGTATACATAACACTGCACAATGGATATTATATCTTATCATGAAACATAGAAATGAGATGCGATATCGCGATTTAAGAAGCATTAGAATTCTATTGCTTCGATACGCAGAATCTGCAAACGCTATTTCCTAGCAATGGAGTGTCGCATGTACATTCAATTGAAGTGTATGCGAGATATACATGGCTCTTCGCAATGAATATTAGATATTATCATGAAACATAGAAATGAGAAACGATACCGCGTTTTGAGAAGCATTAGAACTCTATGGCTTCAATACGTAGACATCTGCAAACGCTTTTTCCTAGCAAGGAAGTGTCGCATTTACATTCTTTTGAAAGGAATACGAGGTATACATGACACTTCGCAAAGAATATTACATTTTATCATGAAATATAGAAATGAGATGCGATATGGCGATTTGAGAAGCATTAGAACTCCATTGCTTCGATAAGTAGACATCTGCAAACGCTATTTCCTAGCAAGGAGGTGTCGCATTTACATTCTTTTGAAGTGAATACGAGGTATACATAACACTCCACAATGAATATTATAAATTATCATGAAACATAGTAATGAGTAGTGATATCGCGTTTTGAGAAGCAATAGAACTGTAATTCTACGGTACGTAGACATCTGCAAACGCTATTTCCTGGCAAGGAAGTGTCGCGCTTACATCCTTTTGAAGTGAATACGAGGTATACATAACACTCCACAATGAATATTATATCTTATCAAGAAACGTAGATATGAGATGCGATATAACGATTTAGGAAGCATTAGAACTTTATTGCTTCGATACGTAGACATCTGCGAACGCTATTTCCTAGCAGGGAAGTGTCGCATTTACATTCATTTGATGTATAGACGAGATATACATAACACACCGCAATGAATATTATATCTTATCATGAAACATAGAAATGAGATGCGATATCGCGATTTCAGAAGCATTAGAAAACTATTGCTTCAATACGTAGGCATCTGCAAACGCTATTTCCTAGCAAGGAAGTGTCGCGTTAACATTCTTTCGAAGTGAATACGTGGTATACATAACAATCCACAATGAATACTATATCTTATCATTAAACATAGAAAAGGAATGCGATATCCCGTTATAAGAAGCATTAGAACTCTATTGCTTCGATACGTAGACATCTGCAAACGCTACTTCCAAGCAAGGAAGTGCCGCATTTACATTCTTTTGAAGTGAATACGAGGTGTACTTAACACTCCACAAGGAATATTATATATCATCATGAAACATAGAAATGAGATGCGATATGACGATCTAAGAAGCATTAGAATTCTATTGCTTCTATACGTAGACATCTGCAAATGCTACTTCCTAGCAAGGAAATGTCGCATTTAATTCATTTTAAGTATATGCGAGGAATACGTGACACTTCGCTATGAATATTATATATTATAAAGAAACATAGAAATGAGAAGCGATATCGCGTTTTGAGAAGATATAGAACTCTAATGCCGCGATACGTAGACATCTTCAAACGCTATTTCCTAACAAGGAAGTGTCGCATTTACATTCATTTGAAGTATAGACGAGATATACATAACACTGCACAATGAATATTATATCTTATCATGAAACATAGAAATGAGATGCGATATCGCGATTTAAGAAGCTTTAGAACTCTATTGCTTCGATACCTAGACATCAGCAAACGCTATTTCCTAGCCAGGAAGTGTCGCATTTACATTATTTTCAATTGAATACGAGGTATACTTAACACTTTGCAATGAATATTATATCTTATCACGAAACACAGAAATGAGATGCGACATCTCCTATTAAGAACCATTAGGACTCGTTTTCTTCGATACGTAGACATCTGCAAACGCTACTTCCTAGCAAGGAAGTGTCGCATTTACATTCTTCTGATGTGAATGCGAGGTATACATAACACTGCACAATGATTATTATATCTTATCATGAAACATAGAAATTAGATGTAATATGGCGATTTAAGAAGCATTAGAACCCTATTGCTTCGATACGTAGACATCTGCAAACGCAACATCCTAGGAAGGAAGTGTCGCATTTACATTCTTTTGATAGGAATACGAGGTATACATGACACTTCGCAATGAATATTATATCTTATCATGAAACATAGAAATGAGATGCGATATCGCGATTTAAGAAGCATTAGAATTCCATTGCTTCGATACGTAGACATATGCAAACGCTATTTCCTAGCAAGGAAGTGTCGCATGTACATTCAATTGAAGTGTATGCGAGATATACATGGCACTTCGCAATGAATATTGTATACTATCACGAAACATAGAAATGAGAAGCGATACCGCGTTTTGAGAAGCATTAGAACTCTAATGCCACGATACGCAGACATCTGCAAACGCTATTTCCCAGCAAGGAAGTGTCGCATTTACATTCTTTTGAAGTGAATACGAGGTATACATAACACTCCACAATTAATATTATATCTTATCATGAAACATAGAAATGAGATGCGATATCGCGATTTAAGAAGCATTAGAATTCTATTGCTTCGATACGTAGACATATGCAAACGCTATTTCCTAGCAAGGTATTGTCACATTTACATTCTTTTGAAGTGAATACGAGATATACATAACACTGCACAGTGAATATTATATCTTATGATGAAACATAGAAATGAGATGCGATATCGCTATTTAAGAAGCATTTCATCTCTATTGCTTCGATTCGTAGACATGTGCAAACGCTACTACCTTGCAAGGAAGTGTCGCATTTACATTCTTTTGAAGTGAATACAACGTATACATGACACTTCGCAATGAATATTATAACTTATCATGAAACATGAAATTGCATGCGATATCGCGTTTTAAGAAGCGTGAGAACTCTATTGCTACGATACGTAGACATCTGCAATCGCTATTTCCTAGCAAGGTATTGTCACATTTACATTCTTTTGAAGTGAATACGAGATATACATAACACTGCAAAATGAATGCTATATCTTATCATGAGACATAGAAATGAGATGCGATAACGCGATTTAAGAAGCATTAGAATTCTATTGCTTCGATACGTAGACATATGCAAACTCTATTTCCTAGCAAGGAAGTGTCGCATTTACATTCATTTGAAGTATAGACGAGATATACATAACACTGCACAATGAATATTATATCTTTCCATGAAACATAGAAATGAGATGTAATATGGCGATTTAAGAAGCACATGAACTCTATTGCTTCGATACGTAGACATCTGCAAACGCTATTTCCTGGCAAGGAAGTGTTGCATGTACATTCAATTGAAGTGTATGCGTGGTATACATGACACTACGCAATGAATATTATATACTATCATGAAACATAGAAAGGAGAAACGATGTCGCGTTTTGAGAAGCATTAAAGCACTAATGCTACGATACGTAGACATCTGCAGACGTTATTTCCTAGCAAGGAAGTGTTGCATTTACATTCTTTTGAAGTGAATACGAGGTATACATAACACTGCACAGTGAATATTATATCTTATCATGAAACATAGAAATGAGATGCGATATGGCGATTTAAGAAGCATTAGAACTCTATTGCTTCGATACATAGACATCTGCAAACGCTACTTCCTAGCAAGGAAGTGTCGCGTTTACATTCTTTTGAAGTGAATACGAGGTATACATAACACTCCACAATGAATATTATATCTTATCATGAAACATAGAAATGAGATGCGATATCGCTATTTAAGAAGCATTTGATCTCTATTGCTTCGATTCGTAGACATCTGCAAACGATACTACCTTGCAAGGAAGTGTCGCATTTACATTCTTTTGAAGTGAATACAAGGTATACATGACACTTCGCAATGAATATTATATCTTATCATGAAACATGAAATGGCATGCAATATCGCGTTTTAAGAGGCATAAAACTCTATTGCTACGATAAGTAGACATCTGCAATCGCTATTTCCTAACAAGGTATTGTCACATTTACATTCTTTTGAAGTGAATACGAGGTATACATAACACTACACACTGAAAATTATATCTTATCACGAAACATAGAAATGAAATGCGGCATCTCGTTTTAAGAAGCATTACAGCTCTATTGCTACGATGCGTAGACATCTGCAAACGCTATTTCCTAGCATGGAAGTATCGGATTTACATTCATTTGAAGTGAATACGAGGTATACATGACACTTCGCAATGAGTATTATATCTTATATTGTAACATAGGAATGAGATGCTATATCGCGCTTTGAGAAGCATTAGATCTCTATTGCTAATATACGTAGACATTTGCAAACGTTATTTCATAGCAAGGAAGTGTCGCACTTACATTCCATTGAAGTGAATGCGAGGTATTCATAACATTACACAATGAATATTATATCTTATTACGAAACATAGAAATGAAATACGACTTCTCGTTTTAAGAAGCATTAGAACTCTATTGCTACGATACGTAGACATCTGCAAACGCTATTAAATAGCAAGGAAGTGTCGCGTTTACAATCTTTGAGGTGAATACGGGGTATACATAACACTCCACAATGAATATTATATCTTATCATGAAACATAGTAATGAGCTGCGATATCGCGATTTAAAAAGCATTAGAATTCCATTGCTAAGATACGTAGACATCTGCAATCGCTATTTCCTAGCACGTAAGTGTCGTATTTACATTCTTTAGTAGTGAGTACGAAGTATACGTGACACTTCGCAATGAATATTATATCTTATCATGAAACATATAAATGAGATGCGATATCGCGATTTAAAAAGCATTAGAACTCCATAGCTACGATACGTAGACATCTGCAAACTCCACTTAATAGAAAGGGAGTATCGCGTTTACAATCTTTGAGGTGAATACGGGGTATACATAACACTCCACAATGAATATTATATCTTATCATGAAACATAGAAATGAGCTGCGATATCGCGAATTAAAAAGCATTAGAACTCCATTGCTACGATACGTAGACACCTGCAATCGCTATTTCCTAGCACGTAAGTGTCGTATTTACATTCTTTAGCAGTGAGTACGAAGTATACGTGACACTTCGCAGTGAATATTATATCTTATCATGAAACATAGATATGAGATTCGATGTCTCGTGTTAAGAAGTATTAGAACTTTATTGTCACGATACGTAGACGTCTGTAAACGCTATTTCCTAGCAAGGAAGTGTCGCATTTACATTCTTTTGAAGTAAATACGGGGTTTATATAACATTCCACGATGAATATTATATCTTATTGCGAAACATAGAAATGAAATACGACATCTCGTTCTAAGAAGCATTAGAAATCTATTGCTACGATACGTAGACATCTGCAAACGCTATTTCCTAGCATGGAAGTGTCGCATTTACATTCTTTTGAAGTGAATACGAGGTATACATGACACTTCGCAATGAATATTATATCTTAACGTAAAACATAGAAATGAGAAGCGAAATCGCGATTTAAGAAGCATTAGAATTCTATTGCTTCGATACGGAGACATCTGCAAACGCTACTTATTAGCAAGGAAGTTTCGCATTTACAATCGTTTGGAGTGAATACGTGCTATACATAACACTACACACAGATATATTATTCATTGTAATATATCTTATCATGAAACATGGGAATGAGGTGCTATATCGCGTTTTGAGAAGCATTAGAACTCTATTGCTAATATACGTAGACACCTGCAACCTCTATTTCCTAGCAAGGAAATGTCGTACTTACATTCTTTTGAACTGAATACGAGGTATACATGACACTTCGCAATGAATATTATATCTTATTATAAAACATAGAAATGAGATACGATATGGCGTTTCAAGAAGCATTAGAGCTCTATTTCTTCGATACGTAGATATCTGCTAACCTTATTTCCTAGGAAGGTAGTGTCGCATTTACATTCTTTTGAGGTGAATACGAGGTATCACGTCCGGTGAAACTATTTTCCGTTGCTCCGGAGGCTTTACGACACGAGCCTATTTTTCGGAAATAGAAATACGATGCCTGAACCTCACATTGAGGTGGCTAACGATCTAGAACTAGAGGTTTCTACCCCTCGGTAGGAGATCTCGAGTCAGAGTGTGTGCTCTGGAGACGCGTCTCTGACCTTCTCGGTTCGCGGGACGCTACGGTCGCGAACGCTCGTGGTAGGGAGATCGCGGTCCCGCGAGTGGGGGACTCGCGTCTCGAGGCGGAGAGCGCCCGGTCCAGCGAGTGGGGACCCGCGGTTCGTGGTGGGGCTAGCGGCGCATGCCGCATGCCGGACGCATCTTACTTAGTGTAACTTAGATCTAGGAATTCTTATATATGCGTCATGATATGGTATGTATGTCCTAGCTTAGAAGTAATATATAGGTTCTAGCAGATCCTGTTCCCCGTGTTGGAAAAGACCTCATTCAGGTGATGGGCTGCGGCTACGTCTTCCTGCTGGACGGAATCCTCGGTGCGAGGGAGATAGGGCTGCCCGACCTTGGTGCGGGCGAGACAGGTATACTCGGTGGTGCGAGTGAGGCAGCGGAACTCGGTGTGAGTGAGCGCGTGCAGGTATGCGCGTGCGAACACTTACAGTTGCTGGTTCTGCAGGCGAGTTTGGCTGGTTGCATGCGTCCAGGGGTTGATGCTGGGGGGTGCGAGAAGGTTGATGGGTGGCAGGCGGTACGCCTGACGTCACAAAATGCGACACTTCCTCTCTAGGAAATTCAGTTCCCAATATATCTCTGTATCGAAGCTATAGAGTTCTAATTCTCCTTAAAACGCGATATCGCACCTCATCTCTATGTCTCATGATAAGATATAATATTCATTGCGAGGTGTTATGTATTCCTCGTCTACACTTCAAATGAATGTAAATGCGACACTTCCTTTCTAGGAAATAGCGTATCCAGATATCTACGTATCGTAGCAATAGAGTTCTAGTGCATCTCAAAACGCGGTATCGCATCTCACTTCTATGTTTCATGATAAGATATAATGTTCATTGCGAAGTGCCACGTATACCTCGTATTCACTTCAAAAGAATGTAAATGCGACACTACCTTGCTAGGAAATAGCGTTTGCAGATGTCTACGTATCGAAGCAATAGAGTTCTAATGGTTCTTACAACGCGATATCGCATCTCAATTCTCTGTTTCAAGATAAGATATAATGTTCATTGCGCAGTGTCATGTATACATCGTCTACACTTCAGAAGAATGTAAATGCGACCATTCCTTGCCAGGAAATAGCGTTTGCAGATGTCTACGTATCGTAGCCATAGAGTTCTAATGCTGCTTATGTCGCGTAATCGCATCTCATTTCTATGTTTCGTGATAAGTTATAATATTCAGTGCGAAGTGTCATGTATACCTCGTATTCACTTCAGAAAAATGTAAACGCGACACTTCCTTGCTAGGAAATAGCGTTTCCAGATATCTACGTATCGTAGCAATAGAGTTCTAATGCTTCCCAAAACGCGATATCGCATCTCATTGCTGTGTCTCATGATAGGATATAATATTCATTGCGAAGTGTTACCAAACCGCGCATACACTTTAAATGAATGTAAATGCGACACTTCCTTGCTAGGAAATAGCGTTTACAGAAGTCCTACGTATCGTAGCAATAGAGTTCTGATGCTTCTTAAAACGCGATATCGCGTCTCATTTGTATGTTTCATGATAACATATAATATTCATTCCTAAGTGTTATGTACACCTCGTCTACACTTCAAAAGAATGTAAGTGCCACACCTCCTTTCTAGGAAATGCGTTTCCAGGTATCTACGTATAGAAACAATAGTGTTCCAATATTTCTTATAACACGATATAGAATCTCGTTTCTATGTTCCATGATATGATATAGTATTCATTACGAAGTGTTATGTATAGCTCGTCAACACTTCAAAAGCATGTAAATGCCACACTTCCTTGCTAGGAAATGCGTTTCCAGATGTCTACGTATCGAAGCAATAGAGTTCTAATGCTTCTTAAAACGCGATATCGCGTCTCATTTGTATGTTTCATGATAAGATATAATATTCATTGCGAAGTGTTATGTACACCTCGTCTTCACTTCAAAAGCATGTAAATGCCACACCTCCTTTCTGGGAAATGCGTTTCCAGATTTCTACGTATCGAAGCAATACAGTTCTAATGCTCCTTTAAACGCGATATAGCATCCCAATTCTATGGTTCATGATAAGTTATAATATTCACAGCGAAGTGTTATGTATACCTCGTCTACACTTCAAATGAATGTAAATGCCACACGTTCTTGCTCGGAGATAGCGTTTCCTAGATGTCTACGTATTGAAGCAATAGATTTCTAATGCTTCTATAAACGAGATATAACATCTCAGTTCTATGTTTTACGATACTATATAATATTCATTGCGAAGTGTTATGTATAACTCGTCTACACTTCAAAATAATGTAATGCCACACTTCTTGGATAGGAAATTGCGTTTCTAGATGTCTACGCATCGAAGCAATAGATTTCTAACTCTTTATAAAACGCGATATCGCATATCAGTTCTAAGTCACATGATAAGATGTAATTTCAATGCAACGCGTTATGTATATCTCCTCTACACTTCAAATGAATGTAAATACATCACTTCCTTGCTACGGAATTTCGTTTCAATATCTGAAGGTTTAGAAGCAATAGAGTTCTAATGCTTCGTAAAACGCGGCTGCGCATCTTACTTCTATATTTCATGACAAGATGTAATATTCATAGCATATATCATCTGCTTCTGCACATGAATTAAGTGTGAATCCTACACTTTCTTGCCCGGGGTTAGCGTTTCTAGATGTCCAGGTGCCGAAGCATTTAATTTGTCATGCTTCATGCACCTCAATATCGCATTTCATATAAACAGTTTAAAGTAAGTTAGAAGGT